>NW_027107227.1:1058775-1061196 GCF_000696795.3 Halyomorpha halys
AAAAAAAAAAAAACACAGGAAAATACTACAAAATTTAAAATATTAAACTATTTAAAAATAATGAATCAACTATGATATCATCTTCAGGGGCACTGTTTTGTATATTTCATCAACAAATGAATAGCCGCTCTAAAAAAGGTAATAACTTTACTCTTTTCAGTCATAAAATAAAAAACGTCTTACTGTGACCCAATTATTATATTTTCTGTTTTGGTCCATGAGATCCTACAATAAGAATTAAGAGTTAATGCATTACTAGCAACATAAAGAAGTTTTTTAAGGTAAAAACATATTACATTTTGTTATATATAAATAAATATTTATAAATAATTGACCGTATAATTTCTAACTATGAACAAACGGCCAGGGCTGTTTCTCTTTGGACCACAACCCTGACCATCTTCTTCATAATATTACATTTTGCATTTATAAACTATTTTATAAAAAGTCCTCCAGATGGTTAACTATGAAATATATTGTTTTCTCAAAGGAAACTACCAAAATAACTCGAGGACTCAATATATAATAATGATAATAAAACTGTATACCAGGGGAATTCAATAATTTACGATACCTAAGTAAAGGAGTATCAACCTGTCTCCCCGTATCTAGGAAATTTTAAATATTTTACTTTTAAAAAAAAATATTCCGGCTTGGACCACAGAATCTCTGATAGTAGTTGCACAAGAGGAAAAGTAAATCTAAATAAATGTGTTTTAAATAAGTTAAATTTGTAAAAAAAAAACCCTTGTTTTTTAAGGTGTGTTATAAAACACTTCACGAAAAAACAAATTCATTTTCCTTGGGGACCCAGATTTAAATGTTTTTTGAAACAACCAGTGTAAAAAAGGAGGCTTTTTATGAATGAATTTGATCCAATGGATGCATCCTGTAGAAATATGCAGATATTTCCATACTTCATAATATTTCCATTAAAAAAAAAAAAAGTAATAAATAAAGAAATGGACTTGTCCGACTATTAATACTGGGAGTAGCTATCACCACCTATCTCAAGAAGACCCAACAAAATCTCAAGAAAACAAAATAGATATACTCGTTCAAGAAAAACTCCTGACACTGGCACAGCACAGAAAAAAATAACAAAAAAAGGCTATGAAATCTGGAAATCTATTAAAAAATTGTACCGCAAATTAGACCTACTTTCAATACCCCTTGTAGATTTATCTTAATTCAATTACACAGACTTTGTACAATAGTAATTTGTACTTTAGTATTTTTTAATACCTGTAATACCACTAATAGTCATCCCTGTCATGAAAAAAGTAAGTATTAGTATTTTTACCACACTAGTTTCTACACTTGTACTATGAATTAATACTATTAGCTTTCATTATGAAACAGGGGCCTGGTGTTTGTTTTATTTTTCTATTACTTAATTGTTTTGCTTATTTTTGCAGAAGTGATTTTCTTAGTTATTTTTATAGTTGTTTGTTCTTTATTTAAAACCTCCACCGCAACAGCCCATGAAGAGTCAGAGGTTCACTACTTAGTAAGAAAGTACAATTTTTCGAACATCAGGTTTACAAGAATGTAATTTTTTCATGATTGCGATTTTATTAACTAGCAGTATTTTATTTTTTGTTTGTCCTGTATGTTTAGTATGAATTCACAATTAAACCAATTAACCCTCAGTCCCCTCCTAAAATGCATTACCAGAATGCAGAAACAGATACCTCCAACCCCTTTTTTAATCATGACTTCATCCCCACGCACCCATGGGCCTTAAAAGAAAGAAGTAATACAATAACATGAAGATCTTAAAACAATTTTTATCACCTATTTGCGATATAATAGAACACAAAAAAATTAAAACATTTCAATGTATGGTTTGAAAAAGTATGAACGCAACATAGTAGACTTTTTCATTTGAATTAAATATACAATAAATTTTAAAATTAATTATTTTATACCAGGAAATTAGTTTAATATTTAAAGTATTGAATTAATAAATACAAATAAAATTTTAAAATGCTATTTCAATCATTAATCAAGGAGAAATCAAAGAAACAGTAAGCTGAGACTGAGGCTAAGACCCGAGATACAGGTTGTCTAAAGACCGTGACCCGAGACGACAGGAAGGGTAGCCGGCAATAAGGACTACATCAATCATTAAGCTGGTTCTTAGGACCCTCCTATCGCCTGGTTTTTGTCTCGCCGGTGCTGATTGCGCTAGTGATATATGGCCATGGATTAGGTAGCTAGATGGTGATAACTCATCTTGCTCCTATCTTGTCCTCAGTCTGTCTTAGGGTTTCTTTTCTATCTGTCGACATTCTATCGGATGCATTTTTCTCAAGAATTGAAAAATATTCCAGTCCTCGCCAATTTACCAAGCTAAGTACAGATTGAACCTACGATATGCAAATGATCGTGAGGCTAATTGTACATTTAGAAGGATAT
>NW_027107227.1:1061976-1064559 GCF_000696795.3 Halyomorpha halys
TTCTTTTTAAGCTTTCTCAATTTTTTGACGCTCATATTTAAGAGATCATACAATCCTTTTGCGGTGTAAATCTATATTCGGTGTGAAGTTATTTATTTTGATTTCTATTTTAATAAGAAATACTTTATTCACAATATACCTGTACTACTTTTAAGCTTGTTTTCCTTCTTCTACATGATAAAAGTTGTTTTATTATAAAGATTTCCTCATCCTCAACAACAGAATCACTGGAGTTGCACCCACACACAATATCTAAAAGAACTGTTGGAAATCTTAAACCTTAAATGTAAAATCGTCTTCTATTTTATTTTAAAGAATAGACATAATTCGTCACTTATTTTAAACATATAATAGTTTTTACAGTAGGATAGAAAGTATAAAAAATATTATGTATGTGTATACACTTACTTAGAGTAGTAAGATTTATGTGATGCTCAGCCTGGCAGTTATCCCTGACTTCATAGTAAGTTATTTTACACTTGTAGATATCTTCGTCAGTCACTTCAACAGTTTTCAACACGAGAAAGGAATCCGATTGATTTGTCGAGTGGTCCACTTGGATCCTGCAGGAAAAAACAATATTATAGTGGTTGTTTCAGTAATAATTATGATTAACCAATACAGAACTACTCATAAAAGTTAAATTAAGAATAATAATGCTTAAAATAAAATTTTAATCCAAGAGTTTTGCTATTCACTTAGAAATCTACAATCTTACATCTTTTTCTATGTTTAATAGTTTTGTAAAAAATAATAATAAAAATCACCAAAATCAAGAGCATTAAGTATTAGCGTTCGAAATAATCATTCAAACAATATAGACAGAATAAACTAGAGTGAAAAAAATAACTAAAATTATATACATATTAATTAATAAATTAGAAATAGGGTATCATTCCAAAAATAGGATTACGACTATAGAATAAAACTGATTAAATGATAACTGAATAATTTATGTAAAAAAAGGTAATTAAAAATAAAATAAATATACCTGAGAAATATTAACACTTATAATGCCATATACCTTCTATTTTAAGCATTAGGAAATCTTCTAATCCTCCTGAAATATTCTAATGTAAACGATATTTATGATAAGGAGAGTTAAGGTAATTGAAACGAAGAAGTTGTTTTAATTATCGCATTGCGCCTGATGCTTTATTGAGAGTCCAGGTAATGGAGTAATTCCGCAAGGATAAGAATTATGTATTCAGAGTGTGTGGTAGGTGCTACCAGGCATTATAAACAATAATAAGGCAGCGGGCAACCCTTTGGACTAACATCAGAAAAAAAAGTTTATAACATAAGTAAGCCGATAGCCTAAATTAGGTCCAAAAACAAAATTCGATACTTGAACTTCGGGAATACATTAAATTTTGAAGCTTAATGTACTATGTAATGTACGGTACTCTTTTATGACCAAGGGTTGAACAACGAGCTGGAGTAATCAACATCCAGACTCAAACACCAGGTTTCTCTTAATGGACCACTTTATAGAGGACGATGATGCACTCCGGAAGGGTCTCTTAGAAAAATATAAAATAAAATTCTATATTGCCAGCTAACACCTGAAACGAGGATATGGACACTTTATACCATTTTATTTCCTACATTCAGAACTTTCAAACCAATTAATTACATAAGAAGATATAATAGTAATAGGATTAATTTTTATCCAATCTTTATTAAAGTAATAATTTTTAACAATCTCCTGTAACATTTGTAAATGTTTATCAAATTAAACATTGCTAGCGGCCTGCCTCATCCTCCACTGGTTTTTAGTACTAGTACCGTGGTTGAGAGAGAAGTGCCAGGATCTTACGGGTTTCTGCTTTTTTCTACACGTGGAACTATACTGAAGATTTGGAGAGATGAGTGTAAATATTATAAATAGGAATTACTTTATTTCAGATATTATTTTACTTAAGTTTTATTTTTGTTCTCATCTATTTTTTTTATCATTTAATTTATATATTTGTAAATATGATGTGAATGAGTTATATATTGAAATAGTTTTAGTATTTATGCGTTTCAATCAAACCTCAGTCTGAGGAATCTATGTATGTTCAATTAAAACATAAAACATTAACATTAGAAAAATATAAACCTTATCAGAATGTCTATCTTAGAAGATTTTAACTTTAAAGGTAATGAAAAAAAATAAAATAAAAGAATAATAAGATTCCAACGTAAGTCGATGGCATAAAGTTTAATTTTAAAGTATTGAAAATAATTTTGTTAGTCAGGCAGGAAACAATTGAATCACCTGTCGACCACAGTAAAGCTGCCCTCATTGTGAGGGGCTTTCAACGATATATTAAGGTAATGCATGGTAGTGATGAAAAATGAAATGTTCAATATCGGCTTCAAACGAAATTTATATTGCATAAATTAATAAGATATGTAAATATTATTTAATCAATATTACTTTAAACACTAAATTTAAAATTAATAAAATATATCTCATTTTAATAATATACAGTCACAAACGTTATTCGTGTATTAGTGTATGGATAAAATGATTAAATGTAGTTTTTTCAGATTCCAAATATATATTATTAGAGTTTTTAACAGATATATTAATAA
>NW_027107227.1:1064669-1066074 GCF_000696795.3 Halyomorpha halys
ATATAAACAGTTAAAGACGCAATCGCAACCTTTAAAACAGCAATTTTTATTTATAAATAATTCCTTAAATACGACTTATCTGATTTTAACATGCCATAGAATTACACAATAAATTTCAACTTATTCGTCTGCAGCAAAGTAATAATATTTGTATTCGTTTTTCTTTCGTGCTCTTTATAAATTAAACAGAGACTTATAGAAACACGAGGTAGTTCTGCCGTTGATTATGGTTATGAGCTTTTGCAGTACTGCCGTATAACCAGTAGATGTAAACAAGTATTTGGTATGGAATTATTTTCATACTGGTAATTTCTGATCATAAGTACTAATTTCGAAATGGACGATTGCATTTTCTATGAGTGTGCATGCCATGGTACTAAATCCATTTGATAAAGTCCTGAATATCACAACTTTCAATTCATCATTATCATTATCACAACTAATACATTTCTAAAAAATATTTTATTTAATTTATTACTTTTTTTTTGTTTTATGCTTCATTCGAGCCGGTACAACCAAAAAAAAAAGATTGTAAATTTATTTTAAAAAATGATTTTCTCCTAAGCCTCATTATGTCTTTCACGTTGAAGATTTTTTTTTCTATTATCATTATTATCATCGAAGTTCTAGAACAAAGGCCTGGTTGGCACGTGCTCGAGAGGATCTCCTCATTAAAATAGTTTAGGACACTGAAATCCTGGGGGAGAAAAAATAAAACAAAAAACAAGAGGACGACCGAGCCATCAGTAAAGAGGGTTAGAACTAGAGGGTAAAACCGCCATTTTTAAGGAACTTCGTAGAACAATCTGTTCACTGAAAAGGACTGGTTAGTAATTTTAACGATTCACTCGTTCCGTATAAAGGTTTAGCTCTGAGTTGGTAAAAAAGAATTGATCAAGGTATGAAGATTGTCAATTAACAGGAAAAACTTTCTGTCTGGATATCTGAAAAAATTAAATTACCAGCAATATCAGAGAAATGAAGAGAGAGAACTTTGTGATAAAAGTGATCATTCTCTAACTCAATAAAGAGTAATACACGTTTTTATATATCTGAATCTAATTAATGAAGTCCCTCAAAATCATCTGCGTATGAGCGTGGTCAGCCTAGCTCTAAAACGAAAAGTCCTACGAAACTGGAATTAAATATTAAAGATGAAAATATATGAGGGACGAGATAGCAACTCTTACGAAATAATTAACTAACCGCTTTATAGAAAAAAATTTTCCCATTTTTTTAAAAGATTTTATCAAAAACAGCAGTAACGATTTTGTATTGAACACGGCATATCAATGTAAAATTAGGTGGTCTTTGATATCATATTGGTTTTATCCTGATTAAAATAGTCTGACTGGGCTTAAATATGTTTTTTTTAAAAAATCATTCCCTAAAGTATTCTGAAGAA
>NW_027107227.1:1067192-1069365 GCF_000696795.3 Halyomorpha halys
GTATCCAGCAGCACCTTAAAATAGCTCGAAAAGATGTGAAACAAGAGCTAATAACAATGTTGAAAATGAGACTACGAAAAATATTAAGGACACATTTTTCTGGAAAACATAAAATCAAGGCCATCAATACTTGGGTCATACCAGTGCTTAGCTACAGCTTTGGTATATTACAGTGGTCAAATACCAGCCTTCAAGAAATAGATCGTCTTGTAAGAACGACGCTCACGCAAGAGCGGGTCCACCATCCCATATCATCCAAATCCAGACTCTATTTATCGAGGAAAGAAGGAGGACGAGGACTCATAAATATTGAAGAAGCGTGCCACAATCAAGAATTAACCCTAAGACAATATTTCCATTCAAAAACTACAAGTGTTTATCAGGCAATGGTTACAATGGATTATGGTTTGACTGCACTGAACCTGAGCAAAGCGGAGGAACTGAACATTGTTTCAGAAAAGGTACGACTGGCGGAATAGAAAAGCATGTCTGCATGGGCGATTCTACAGCCAACTGAACGAAGCCTCTGTAGACAAAGAAAGATCAGTTGAATGGCTAATAGCTGGAAGGCTATTCTCCGAGACAGAGGGATTCGTGGTTGCAATCCAAAATCAGGTTATTGCCACCAGATCATATAGGAGGCATGTGCTTAAAGACGCAACAGCATCGGATAAGTGTCGATTATGTACGTTAGCACTGGAATCAATCCAACATATCACAGGTGGATGTGGAGTGTTGGCTGGAACTGAATATTTACAAAGGCACAACAATGTGGCCAAAATTTTGCATCAGGAACTGGCGATAAAGTACAACTTAATTGAAAATAAGAGCCCATACTACAAGTACCACCCAAATAGACTCCTCCAAAAAGGTCATCTCAAGCTCTATTGAGATGAATCAATAATTACGGACCATACAGTACGCCATAATAAACCAGATATCCTCCTTATTGATCTAAGAAAAAAGAAAGCGGAACTTAATGATGTCGGAATCCCAAACGATAATAATATTATATTTTCTACTGTGGACGAAAAACTAAGGAAATATCAGGAATTGGCGATTGAATTGAAGGAACTGTATCATTTGGAGGGAGTTACCGCAACTCCAATCATAATATCCACCAATGGCCTCGTACCAAAATCGACAGTGGTAGGCGTAAATGTTTTGGGAGTGCCTGTTGATTTACTAAGAGAGGCTCAACAGTCGGTTCTCCAAGACACAGCACCTATAGTGCGAAAGGTTTTAAGTATTTGAAAAGATAAAATAAATAAACAAAATATGAAGGTGGTTGGACTTCTAGGTCCCCCACCTCATATATTAAACCCGCAATAGCGAGAAAACCCGAATAATAATAATAATAAAGGCTTAATGAACCCGAAGGTTCGATGCCGATACCACCAAACACTCTCTGCATACATCCTTCCAGTGATGCCCCTCCAAACCCAATTCCGCTAAATCTGTTTTAACACAATCCTCCCATCTAGGTTTCGGTCTACCTCTCGGACGTTTACCCGTTGGTTCAGTGTTTATTACCATTTTAGGGATCCGCTCGTTAATAAGACCTACAACCTTACACGCCCTTCTTATACGCCGCAATGATATAACTTGAATTATATTTACCGGTGTAGGTCCCTTAATTCAGAGTTGTGTAATCTTCTAAATGCTCCCGTTAATTCATCCTTTTTCGGTCCGAATATTTTACGTAATATTTTATTTTCGAACACCCTAAGACGCAGTCCATCCCTTAGTGTAAGAGGCCACGCCTCACATCCATAAAGTGGGAAGGATAATGGTTTTGTAAATTCTCATTTTTAGGTTTTTCGATAAAAGACGCGAGCTAAGCAGTTTCGAAATTGAAAAATAACAAGCATTTCCTGTCTTCAACCTAGCTTTTATTTCATCATAAATTTCGATTTTTTTAGTTACCGTAGAACCTAAATACTTAAACGTATTTACCTGTTCAAACGTATTCCCTCCTATATCTATATCACCGAAATTGCCCGCGTTTCCACTGCTAACCATATATTTTGTTTTATCCGTATTTATTTCAAGACCTAGTTCCTTGCTGGAGTTTATTATTCTTTGTCATCAGCAATACCAAATCATCTACATACCCTAGCACCGGTATTTTACCACCCAAAGTTAAACCCTTTTCGGTATTCATCACACTTTT
>NW_027107227.1:1069415-1073183 GCF_000696795.3 Halyomorpha halys
AAATAAGAGCCCATACTACAAGTACCACCCAAATAGACTCCTCCAAAAAGGTCCTCTCAAGCTCTATTGAGATGAATCAATAATTACGGACCATACAGTACGCCATAATAAACCAGATATCCTCCTTATTGATCTAAGAAAAAAGAAAGCGGAACTTAATGATGTCGGAATCCCAAACGATAATAATATTATATTTTCTACTGTGGACGAAAAACTAAGGAAATATCAGGAATTGGCGATTGAATTGAAGGAACTGTATCATTTGGAGGGAGTTACCGCAACTCCAATCATAATATCCACCAATGGCCTCGTACCAAAATCGACAGTGGTAGGCGTAAATGTTTTGGGAGTGCCTGTTGATTTACTAAGAGAGGCTCAACAGTCGGTTCTCCAAGACACAGCACCTATAGTGCGAAAGGTTTAAAGTATTTGAAAAGATAAAATAAATAAATAAACAAAATATGAAGGTGGTTGGACTTCTAGGTCCCCCACCTCATATATTCAACCCGCAATAGCGAGAAAAACCGAATAATAATAATAATAAAGGCTTAACGAACCCAAAGGTTCGATGCCGATAACACCAAACACTCTCTGCATACATCCTTCCAGTGGTGCCCCTCCAAACCCAATTCCACTAAATCTGTTTTAACACAATCCTCCCAGGTCTATCTAGGTTTCGGTCTACCTCTCGGACGTTTACCCGTTGGTTCAGTGTTTATTACCATTTTAGGGATCCGCTCGTTACTAAGACCTACAACCTTACACGCCCATCTTATACGCCGCAATACTATAACTTGAATTATATTAACCGGGTGTAGTTCCCTTAATTCAGTGTTGTGTAATCTTCTAAATGCTCCCGTTAATTCATCCTTTTTCGGTCCAAATATTTTGCGTAATACTTTATTTTCGAAAACCCTAAGACGCAGTTCATCCCTCAGTATAAGAGGCCACGACTCACATCCATAAAGGATAATGGTTTTGTAAATTCTAATTTTTAGGTTTTTCGATGGAAGGCGTGAGATAAGCAGTTTCGAAATTGAAAAAATAACAAGCATTTCCCGCCTTCAATCTAGATTTTATATCTTCATAAATTTAGTTTTTTTGAGCTACCGTAGAACCTAAATACTTAAACTTATCTACCTGTTCAAACGTATTCCCTCCTATATCTATATCACCGAAATTTCTCGCGTTTCTACTGCTAACCATATATTTTGTTTTATCCGTATTTATTTCAAGACCTAGTTCCTTGCTGGAGTTTATTAGCTTGGTTGTATTTAGTTCTATAGATTCTTTGTCATCACCAATACCAAATCATCTGCATACCCTAGCACAGGTATTTTACCACCCAAAGTTAAACCCTTTCCGGTATTCATCACACTTTTAATACATATATATATATATATAACAATCGGTAACAAATAGTTAAAAACGTTGATAAAAAAAATAAAATAAAATAAAAATAAATAAATTGTAGTTCCCCATAGATAGAACTCAAATAACATTTCTATATCATATCTCAAGGCCATCATCATCTAATTCACTCAAATGAATGCAAGGAAAACATACACCTCAAAAATCAAGTCTGGTATAAAACAACTCAATAAATTAAATAGTCCTAAAATAACCAAATTTAAAAGGGAAAAATAAAGGCACTAATAATAAAACATTAAGGATATTCGGTTAATCAAACATGGATCGGATTTGGTTTCGAATATCTAATCATCTAATGACTCAATGAATATCGCAGACAGTAATTTATGATTACAAACACACAGAGCAGGCCATGGCAAATTAGGAAAGGAACTTGAAGAGCAGTTAGCGGATGAGGGGGCTCACTGTTTGGGAGCAAGTTAGAGCCGGGGAAGTTACCAGTTGGTCGAGTAGACTCGTCGGGAGTCGAGTCATGCCTCCGCGACGTCGTTAGTGTAATGCCAATATAGAGGGCTCTGTAATCTGAGGAAATGGAATTAATGACTACAGGTAACATCTAATCAACAATATCGTCGCTGCCCTCGTTAGGCAAATACACCGCTCTCTCGTGTCGGAACAACAACACTCTCTCCTTTTAATCGTAATCGCGCATTAAGGGTTCGTTAAATTGTACCCCTTTACTGCAGTCCTGCTGTAACAATGGCCGCTGAAGTGGAGGCGAGAATTAAAGCTGAATTAAGGATTCACTTATTTCCTCGCGTTACTTTATAGAAGTGCCTACTCTTAATATGGAATCTGATTTGAATAGGGACTTGAACATAGGTCGTTTCACTATACATTTATTAAGAGAAGGAATAATTTACATAAAGCCGTGGATTTCAAGTTTCCATTTTCATAATTTTTCAAGAGTAATCGCAAATAATAATAATTATATTTTATTATAAACAACTCTATTATTCTAGTCTTTTTCTAGAGGGATTATTTTTAAACTATTATTTTATACAATGTGGGTTTAATTAGGCCCTAAAAATATTTTTCTGCAATCATTCCGATCGATAATTAATAATAATTGTATATATTTAAAATGTATCAAATATTATTAAAAGTTTAGGATCACCTCAATTTCTTGAGAAAATTGGACATATTTTGTAATGTGAAAAGTTGAGATAGAAATCAAATGAACATCCAGATATCTTTTAAGTAAGTTCAATAAAAAATTAGTCCAAGTCCTCAACCTTGTAATATGCTGTGTTTTAAATTCATTTTTAATAATTTTCCAACAAAAATTTTTTTTTATAAAAATCGATTAACAAAATGCATTCAATTATTATATAAAATTTTCATAATTTTACCTAAATTACTATTAAAAAGAACTTAATCAGTTGTTTCTTAATACTAATAAAACTGTTTTTTAAAAATAATAACACTTGGGTCATTTAAGTAATTGAAGTAGGTACCTGATTTTTATATTATAGATTCTCTAATCTTTTGTAATCCGCCGAATTAATGCAACTTTATACCCGTCAAACCATGTACACTAACACGAGCATTATTAGGTTCACTTTAGAAATCTTGAAAGATCTTTAAAATGAAACAAGAAATAATGTCAAATATTTTTTATAATTCCGGTCACATGCTAAAAGAATAAAGAAAAAAGTTTAAATAACTACATTATACTTGTTATTGTACTTTAGTGGTTTCATAGCATGGAAAAGAAAGATTATGATTATTTGTATTGAGAAAATTCGTTCTTTTAATACTGATTTCTTAAGAAGTTAAATGAACTAAGGTTGAATTAAAAGATTTTAGATATCAAAAATTAACATAGTTCCATACCTCATGTAGAGGAGAAAGTCAAGATTATATTACATTTCGTGTTTACAGGACGCAAAGACTTGCTAGTGCCTGTGGATGTTCAATGATTTAGACAATGCCATATCAGATATTAATTTTAACTGCTTTATGCATCAAAACGTTCTTAACCTAATTATGCAGCATCGATAATATTAGAGACGCGATGGATTAATATATTAAAAACCATGATTAGGACATTTTCCACAATGTGTTAAAACGTATCAATGAGGATGACAAGACAGTCTGAACTACAAAAGGACAATATAGAAGAGAAGGGGGCCAGTGTAGAACCCTGTGAGATGCCAGTCATACGGAAGGCACAAAGGTCCTCTATCCACCAACCTGACAATTTCGCCACCTAGTTCACACCAAGGGCTCCCAGCCCAGATCAGGGTGTTACAGGACATTATTGTTTTACTGTGCTTTGTCTGGAGGATGTGCTATGGAAATTCTGAATGAAGTAAAATGTAGAGTTACATCACA
>NW_027107227.1:1073331-1094493 GCF_000696795.3 Halyomorpha halys
TTTATGAAAGTAATACTTTCTTTAATTCATTTTTTGTGCATAAAATATACCCTTATCACTAAGTACGATTGTTAAAGAGATTCGATCGATTTCCATAACCAGTATGAATACAAAAAAGATAACTTTTTCTTGTAATGTAACTGTAAATATGATCATCTCAGATCATTGTTTTTATTGTCATTGATACTATAAACTTATTTCGAATTAATTATCCTTATATCCAATCCATCTATTCCTGCTCACAATAGCTTGGGAATGATTTTTGGGGCTTGTAACAGCCACGTTTTGAGGCCCCCTTACTAAAAATTTGAAGATTTACGTGTGTCATTCATATTGATGAAATTATATTACTATAAGTAACATAATTTGGTATTATATTTTATTGTTAATTAATATTACTATTATTTTAAAATAATTGGATGCTCTTTTTCAATATCCCGTGAAATTTGCCACAATGTGACTAGATCATGAAATAAATAAAAAGTACGAAGTTCTATGAGGAGGGGGATCTTATTTACAGGATATAGCCCTATTCTAACCATGTTCGTTGGCCAGGTTTTCATTTCGTGGGACTGCCACAGAAATAAAAGTCGACTCTCTAGGTCAGATTCGAACCGGCGCCTCTGCAGTTCCGAGGTTGCAAAAACCTACTTCTTAACTCCCTTAGCTATAGACTAGTTGAATGTACTTTAACCTTTTTTTTAAAAAAGTGTTAATAGAATGACTCAATTCTACTTGTAAGTATGCCCATAATATACACCAATGCCTTCAGTGAATATATGTAGAACTCTTCCAATAAGCCTTACAATTTCTAAATAGCTTTAAGCTAAAATAGCTTTAATATATTTCAATAGTACCTATTAGTTATCTTTCTTCTGTATGTAATAGTATGGGAAATTAATAACCATGGGTTAGGTATTATAAACAGAGGAAATGTAATTTATGTTAAACTGAGTAAACATAAACGGTGGAAAATTATATGAAGCCAATATTTGCAGGAATTAACCTTTAATTAATTATTCTTTTAATCTTTCATCATACCAGATAATCTGTTTACATTAAACCAATAAAACAAAATACAGTAATGATTGATGTTTTATAAAATAAACTAGAATATACAATTTTTGTTACCATTTAATAGTATATAGTCATAAAAAAAAAAATCTTTCATAGGGGAAACTTAATGTGATTTGTAAACCCCACAGAAAATGAAAATATTCTTTTATATCCAGGGACTAGGATGTGTTTTTCAATGGAATAATCTCCTCTACAAAGACTAAAATGAAATGTTATAAAAAAAAAAAAAAAATCAACACAAAAAAGAGGAAATATAGCAAAAAGGAAAATATAGTAATAAAAACCAGGAAAAAATAATTAATGAGTGTGTTACTAAGGAACATTAATAGTTTTTTTTTAAACATTGAAATGATGGTTTGAATATGGGATGTGTAATAATAATGAAATGAAAAGTTGAAATATTAACTAAGATATTTATAAAAAATAGAAGCCTCAAATTGCGAAGAAAAACAATACTCATCCTCAAAATATGCTAAAAATGTGTCACTGTTCCTCGGTTTTCCGTATACATTGTTGAATAAAACTCCTCCAACACGCAATATTAGATTTAATTGCTATAATTAAAATTTACGAGTGATACACACCAACCCTTGTGATGTGGGGAAGAGTAAAATATATCGCTAACAAGAGACTGAGAGAGGAGGAACAGGGCAGGATAGGGCGTAGGAAGAGAGTGATTTGTGAGTGACAATCAGGGTTGGATATCCAGAGGGACAGGAATGTGTTTGTCCGACAACAAAGGAACATCCTCTTCCACAGAGTCGTTGATGGAAAACCAGCGCCTCCTTGTTCAGGATATTGCTCTCAGGGGATGGGGATAGTTACATAACGGTCGTTGGGGATATTAAAAAGAGAAAAAAAGGGATTTCTTATCTTCGCTCCTCTGTCTCTCTCCCTCTCTCCTATACGGGTGGTGGCATATGTGCTTGCTCAGCCACTGGTTTTGTCGAGTGGTTAGCAGGTCTGGAAGACTATATTACAACATCTAAGACATGATTTATTCAGAAAAGAGATAACGTAAGCAAGAAATATTGCATGCTTAAACGGATGTAAGGGACATATCAAACGAGGTTTATGAACTGAAAAAAACAACGAATATTTGGAAAAGTACGAAACTATTGCGTCACATAAGAGTTTATTATTTAGTAGTCCTGAATATAAATTGGGGATTTTGTTGCGATTGGACTGTTGACTTATCGTCTTGAACGTAGTTAAGTATATTTTAAAAAAACAAAAAAAAAAAAAGTAAATTACATAATCGACATTACAAGAAGATACAAGTCTTAGTATAAAACACTACTTAAGTAGGTTCCACACTGTTCTCCAATTTAAGGCACATTTTAAATATTTCTAGATTTAACTATCTTAAAGTCTCCTCTTCCCTTTTTAAGCAAATATTTCAAAAGCGATATAGGACTGTTGCTCCCTGAGGGTCTTAGAGGGTTTTCTAATTTCAGGCACTTTTTAAAATACTGTGCGGTTTAACTAAAAAATAATTTAACATAAAAAAGTGAAATCATAATTTTAAAATAAAGCAAGCTTAGGATATTAAAGAAGAATAATCAAAGATGCATAAAAATCATAAAATATGTCCACTTCTTTTTATCCCTCAGCTAAAAATGAAAGTAAGCTGAAGAATAAAAAGTATCCTTTCATTATTTCATAAGCAAAGTAACTGAAGGTTCCATGGTGGTACCTACATTCCAAAATTTTTGCCAAACGATCAACATCAAAACCCAAATCCGAGCGTTCTTCCTTCATTATTGGTTTCGCTCTTGATATGTCCTGCTAGTTGGAATGTCTAACAACCTTTGCTCCTTCCTTACCAGTCAATTAAAGACAGGGTATGGTTTAGAACCAAACTTCATTTCTCCAAGCGTATCTCAGAAAAACTGGAGTAGAAACAGAAAAAATAAATAATTTCATGAAATGTAATTATATGGAATTGTGTAACAAAAAAAGTAAAAACAATTTTACTTTTAATTAACAACCTCATATTTTATTATTCTTCTAAATTATTTTTTTCCGATTTTTTAACGATGATCACATCCTAGAACAATTACTCTAAATATAGAAGGACCAAAATGAATTTCGATAAAAAGATAAAAGTCCGGAGAAGAGGTGTTTCCTGTGAACTCCAAACAATGTCATACATGTTGAATCAACAACTGAGACTCATAGCCAGACAATTGAGTCATTTTGGGACCATGCCAAGGGAAGTAAACCTTTGCAAGTGCCTGCAACTAAGTTATTTCAAGGGCTTTAGGTGAAACATGCAAGTAGTGTCTGAAATAATTGGTTCTATTTACGTATAAATATAAAACAACTTGAGAAAACACCTACAATTCACTAATTATCGTCCTTAATCAACAATATTTTTCTCTCCTCTAATTGAAGGATTTGGTTTCCACTTTATAGAAGCGTGTTGTTTCCTGAGTCTTCCGACAACATAATCAATTTACGGCTCACAAAAAATAAATTACTCTCTGGAACTCGGAGGCTTAACCTCTGGACCATCTCCCAATCTCAAATTATATCTTATGTATGCAATTACTTAAATTACTTTTTCGTTTTTTATGTTGTTGTTCAGTCATCAATTTTCACTATTGTTTTGATTTTCTAAAGAATCACCAAATTTTTCAAATTATTCTTCTTATTTCCTTCTTATAACAAACATATAGAGGATGAAAGCTTGGCATACCCGTTTTTCGATATCTGGATTTAACTAAATAAAACTAAATTAATTGAATATCAGCATTTAAATTAATGATAGTGAAATTTTCCTTATTAATTAGATATCGTAAATTCGTTTGAACATTTTCCTTGTTCTACTTGAAATGAGTACTCGGGGATAAATTAACTAAATTAAAATGTTCAAGTACTGTTGGAGGACTTTACTATCTCCCTGATGATGACAGTAAATTTTGCATCTGAATGCAATAAATAATCATAAATACATTATCTTATATTTTAAAATCAAATGAAGTTAGTTGTTATTTTATTTTAGCATTCTTTTGAACCGAAAATAATAAAAATTTTCAAGAGCTATAAATTATCATCATGATTTAAAAAAAAACAATTAAAACCAAAGAAAAAGGTTAGAAAATGTATTGAAAAACAAATACAAACCTTATTTTTTTTAGTTAAAAAAATACATGAGAGAAAGTAAATTATTATCAGCTATATAGTTATAAAATTTTATTGTAATCAAATAGGAAACATAAAAGTACATCATTTTTCGACATATTCTCTTGATTTTCAACGCACTTGGTCCATGGTTGAACAAGCTTCATGATGCCCTCATAAAAGGAAGTTTTTGGTTGAGCTAGGAACGCACCGCATCTTAGATTGCTTCGTCCGCGGTATAACGACGTTCCCTTTAAATGGACCAAACGAGTGGTGGCTAGTGGATGCAAGATTGGGACTATATGAAGGATGAGCCAGTACTTCAAAACTGAGTTACTGGAGCGTTTCAGCAGTGTAGTAACAATAAGCTTCTCACTGTAACGTACACTGCTTATTGTTGGGCCCCTTTCCTCATAATGTTAGAGTACTGGAACTTGTGAGTCCCGAAAAACCGTAAACATCAGTTTCCTGCGGATGGTTGAATCTGGAACTTTCCCTTGCACGGCTAATTTGGATGATTCCATTCCAAACTCTGCCGTTTACTCTCTGGCTCGTAATGATGGATCCATGCTTCGTCACTAGCAATAATCCTGTCTATGAAGTTGTCCCGTTCGTTACCACAGCTATCCAAATGTTTTTGACAGGTGTCCAAGCGCGTTTGCTTATGCAATTGTGTGAGTTTTTTGGGACCCATCTTGCACGAACTTTATGAAACCCAAGTCTGTGAATGATTTCGTAGGAAGAACCGTGAATAATTCGCAGACGATATGCCACTTCGTCAATAGTCTGTCTAAGCGTTGAGTGTTCACGTGAAATGATGCTCAATGCTTTCTTTATTTGTAGTGGTAAACGCTCGTCCGGCTCCTTCTCGTGGGTTAAACTTGTACGAACATTTTTGAATTTTTCAATCCATTCGTAGACACTCCGTTGTGGCAAAACACTATTCCGTTTCTGTACCGAAGCCTCTGATACGGCCGACCAAAAAAAAAAAAAAAAAAAAACGATCACTGAACGTTGCTCCTCTTCTTTTGTGTAAATAGGAAGCGGAGCACACATGATTAATAGCACGACAGCGATAACGAAACTAACCTAGCAGATTTAAACTTGCACAGCCATAATAAAAAATAAACACAGCACGTGTCAGCACAAAACGACAGTACTCCAAAAATAAACAAAACATAACTAAATCGTATTTGATTACAAATTTTACATGAAGCGACAGTATTTTTTTCAGTAGCCTAAGCTGATTAGAATCTATCTATTTATTATTATTTTTACTATATGGATATTTTTTTTTATTCTACCCTATGACGTAGAAAAAAATTACAATTAGACGTATATATTTTTTTTTTAGAATAAACAGAGTAAGCAAATTATAAAAAACACTTAATTTTTTAAATTATTAATATTTGCTTTTTAGGCTCATAGGGCAAATTGGACCGAATTCTATAACATATATCTTTGGTTAAAAAATTTTTGTAAAATTTGGTGACCCTCATACAATGCTTGATATCTTAAAAAATGTTTACTCTTTAACAAACCATGAATGTTTTTAATGAAAATATCGACGTTTTAATGCCATCCCTAAGCATAGAATCAACTGCTACATCATACAGGTAGGTTTTGGCCTACACGTTCACTTAAAAATTGCGTCGAAATATAGAAAATTTAGGTTACTTAATTACTTCTTTAAATAATTAGTTGTTCACATCCTCAAAAAGCTGAGAAGATCTGGTTCTAGGCTCAAACAGGTCATATCAAAATAAAGGGGTCGATAAAGCACAGGTACATATGATATGCTCTGTTTCTAGCATTCGTTGGCAGTGTCACCTGTCTTTCTTTTAGGTGAGCACGCACTGAGATCCCGAAAGGATAGGGGGGTGGAGTTGAGAATCAAGGGTAGGGTGGGAACAGCAACCAACTAGCATTTTTACTGACCCGCTGTGCAAGTGCTGTTGACAGCTGCTGAGAGGAAAAAATAGAACCTACATTTTACCAGCCACATTTTGTAGCTAAGTTTCAAGTGACAGGAAAACAGGTTGTCTGTTCGTCACGGAAAATGTTTCTTCTTATGCTATGAAAAAACTAGAATTCAAACCTCGGTTAAAATTCATATTTACCTAGAAATCTAAATGTTTTGAATAAATAAAAACAGTTTTATGTCCTCTAATCCCACAAAAGCAAAAGGATATTTAATTAAAACAGGACGGTACAGTTTGCCAAGAAACATTTCTAGATATCAAGGGAGATAGAAAAAAAATATAAATATGTTCTATAAAAATAATTTAAAAAAAATTATTTCAATAATTTTTTTTTTATAAATTAAAAATTTATTTGGACTACATCACAAACTCAGCAAAAAATCGGAGCCAAAAATAGAATTATGATAATCTTTAATTTACTACAGATTCGACCATTACCCATTGCCGGAAAATAAACAAAAAACTATGCGGTTACTTACATTTAAATAAAGTTACTCCAGAAGAAGATTTTTTGAAAATTTGGCATACAAGCCCTGTTTAATTATACCAATGCGAATAAGACGAAGCCGAACTTGATCAAAATCGTAATACCGTTGGCTAGGTTCTTTTCTCTTAGGTCTTATGTATCTGCCAATGCCAGTATTTTGTACAAGTAAAGGATTAAATATCATAGATTGACTATTTGATGTACCAATGATTGTTGTATTTTGTTTTGTTTTTTAATTTAAGAAAGTACGGTATTTAAATTTAGAAAATTTCTCTACCTTATCGTTTTTCAGTTATCATTTTGAGATGTATTAATATCTATATTAATTAACTGACGCGTTGAGATACCTTGAGGGAAAGGGTCGGAGGGTCTTGGCGGTTTAGAATATTTCCCGAAGCGTTATTATTTGGGGTTTAGTAGGCGGGGTGTAATCCCTGGAACAGACTGTAATCCCCTTGTTTGCGTCAGTAAGGGTAGTCCTCGCGTCCCTGGCTCTGTTTATCCTTAGACCCACACACACCCTCTAGTTTAACCTTATTGCTAAATAATGGAAAGCAAATTATACGAATATACACTGTCGTTTTATGCTCTCATAGCTCCATTGTAATCTCTTGAAAATTAGGAATCGAAAAGTGTATAATTAAGTCAAATGTTGTCGGTGAAATCACTAGGTGGTCTATTAAAAAATCTTCATGGAATTCTTGGACATTTCGTAGCTGTCAGAGTTAGTAAAAATTATAAGAGGAAAAACTTATTAAAACTGAATAAGAAAACAACAAGCAATAATATATAAAAGTATTCAATATGTTTAATATAATAAACATTATACATGTTTAATTCTTCTACGTACGTTTAATATTTTTTGTAAGCGTAAACGTCATTTTCAAAAATTCTAAGCAATATTCAGTTTTAAAAGAATATTAAAGAGAAATAATCAGTCAAAGAGACTGATTCTAAATGTTTTTTCCTCATTATTTTTTAATATAGTTTTTGTGTTTTTTTGTTTTGTTTTACGACAAATAACCACCATCATTTGTTGATATAATAATTTTAAAAAAACCTGTCTTGGTGAGTTTCTTAGAGATACTTAAATAATATTTAGATGATACAGGTATAAGATAGTTTTATTTAATAGATTATTTAAATAGGGAAATTTAAAAAAAAATTCAATTTTAAAGAAACGTTATTGTTCCAAATACATTGTTATTTTTAGTGATTAAATGCTGTACTAACAAAATATGTATCACTAAGACCCCTAACACTCCTAAATATCATTCTCAACTTGTTAATCTTGATTAATTGATAAAAAAAATTATTTTACAAGCACCAAAATGAAAATTACATAATTTTCCAATGTTTCGACTATCTGAAATAAAAATATGTAAAATAAATTTTGTTATACAAAGAATTTGTTTTACAATGAAGCATCATTTCATAATAACAATATATTTAGTTCCATCGGTTATGGTGTTATTTACTGGCAGAAATATTGATTTTATAAATAAGCTATTGTTAATCCAAGGATCTAATAAATGTGCATGTATTAAAAACACATTTCTTTTTTTTTATAAAACATGTAGCGTTGTTGAAATAAGAAAATTTGTTTCAGTATAGCATAATTTATCAATCAATATGGAAATATGGTTCTTATTCAAATAACTGTAAGCAGTCACTTTCTATTATGACTGATAAATTGATATTTGGTATAAAATATGATGAACGCGAGAAGAGAATTCAACACAGGCAAAAGGGTCGGTGATTTGAGGAGGTGAAGTTGTTGCCAGTGGAAGTATAACTGAATTAGCAAGGTTAGGATCCGCTCATTGGTGGTTTCATAATTCCATCCCCTCAACCGTTGGCCAATCAGAATCTCTTTCGTAAATTACCAATTATCCAACCCCATTCCGGTTACGACAGCCCTCCAACCTCCACGTCCAGGCGAAAAAGTCCTTGAAAAATATAAACCGAAATGAACATGTTAAGTAAATGGGGGATTACTAATTAACATTCAAAGATGCAAAACTAGAAGTAGATAAAAGAAGATAACTTTAAATGTGAAAGATACACAGCTCATTTAGAAGGTACTAATAGCTTTTTGCAAAACTTTCATCCAAAGATAATACAAATCAGTTACTAGTTTATGCATTAATAGTAATTAGAGCATAGAGTATTTATTGATGTACTACAATGTTACACCATTTAGAAATAAATTATAAAAATAATTAAACTCAAGAAACGCCTAAGTAAATTTATTTTCTTATTCCGTATTTAGATAGCATTAAGTAAAAAAAAATTAAATTTTCTTACAGCATCATTATTGCGTATCATATACACATAAATAATTTAAATTAAAGTATCTAAATTTATATGATGCATATAATAACTATTATGTTTCTTATTTTGATTCATGAATAAGTGTTTAATTTTTATAGCATTTTGTTCTTAGAAAAATTAAAATAAAGTTGGGGGGTTTTAATATTTTTTACAGCCTTGAGGATAATTTACAAAACAATTGTGCCTTCAGTGACGATTGTATTTCAAAAACGTTTATGCACAAGGCAGGGACGCTACTGATGTTGGAATTTCGATGAAACTTATTTTGATGATTCTAGGATTAAAATCATGTCTAAGTGTACAAGTATTCTTTCTAAAGCACCCCTTCTCTCTGTCGCTGATATGTAGTAGCTATACAGCTGAAATATTTGAAATTTACAAGAGCTTAAATCTTTTTCATCCCAAAAAAATAGAGGTCATCTACACAGATTCATTGTCAGACATACTCAGTTTAAAAAATATTTTCTCAACAAACCCGCTAAATCAAAAGTTGAATTATTCATAAAAGTCTTTCAAAAGAAACTTTATTTCTGTGTTCTTCGTATGGGTTCCTGGGCACTGCCGAATAGCCGATAAAGAACTGGCTTCTGAAGGAATTCCATATCGCAGAGTGTCTGTTGATTACTCCATTGCCCTCATTAAACAGGGAATTAAATTGAAATGACATCAAATGTGGACAAATATTATTGAAAATAAATTACGGGAAATCAGAGATCATCTTTCCACATCACATTATCTTTCCACTTATCTTTCCACTAGAAATGGGCGCAGAGAGGTGATTTTGACGTGCCTTCGAATAAGTCATACGCGTCTGACCCACGGTTACCTTACGACCCGCGATACCTGTATGCCATACTTGCGGAATGCGACTTACTGTAAAACACATCTTAACAGAATGCCAAGCATACGACTCCATCAAATCTTTGTATGAATTACCAGCAGATCTTCATTCAAATATTTAGGATAACAAACAGACTATAGATAAACTTTTCGAATCTCTGAATTACTCAAAACTTTTACTACAAGTTCCCATTTTTTTAATAGTTATACGTTAAAATTCGGAAATTAGGACGATAAAGATTATTAAAAATTTCGGATATTAAGGAAATAAAGACTAATAAAATTTTCAGAAATTAGGGCAATAATGACCCCGAAGTGGTTGATGTCTCTGACAATAATAATTTAAAAAAACTTGAGTTACCTGAAGAGTGGTCTTTAAATTATTTTTTTAGGATTAAACGAGAAAGTTACAAGTAAAAAATAATCTACACTGCTGTAATGTTGGGAAATATTTAAAAAAAATATATAAATCATTAAATAATATATAGTTGAAAATGAGGATCCCACATTCGTAGCTCCACAGACCATTCTTAGGAATATTTTCATCACAATTTTAACTTGTACTTTGTTTAAGACTTATAAAATGTAGTAAAATAATTATTTACAAGTTTCCAACAGTTTAAAACATTTTCATGATATCGATTGCTTAGTTCACAGTGGTGCTAAGTACATTTCTAGTAACTTAAAGAAAGATGCAATTAAAGGTTCTGTCGTTTAGGAAAATTGCAACTTTTCAATTAGTTCCTCAATCAGTATAGTAAAAAAAAATTAATAGTTATATCTTTAAGTGATTAGAAACGTACTTTATACGACTGTGAAAAAAATCCATTGATATATATCTATTTTAATGATACATTTACATATAGAAAATGTTTAACGGATAAGGTTATTAACAAAACTCATTACACAATAAATTTCGAATTATAAAATTACAAAAATATTTTGATAATGAACAGTAAAAGACTTTACACAAATAAACAATTTCGGCAATAAATTTTCGTTAGCAAGAGAATTTTTTCGCTCCCGTTTCCTCTTTTGCTGTGCTAAAAATATGCACATTTCATATCCTTTTACTGTGATTAAATTGCATTTTATGGTGTACCTGTTATTGCTATTATGAACTTAGCTTCAGTATATCTATTATAATTATTACTTACCGGATGACGGGGTTCACCCTCTGTTTGAACAGTTGAAAAATTAAAAAATAAAACTTATTCTATGTAAGGCTTATGATATTTTGGTAGTGGAACTGAGTTCAATTTTATTAAATATATGATTTCCCGATAGCTGTGAGCTGTCGTGTCGTTGTCATCCGATAGCTGATGGAATTTGTATGTTGTGTGGAAATCATTTCTGTTATTATTCCAATTGGTAGTTCGGCGTAAATTTTGGCAGTCTTCTTCTACTGTATAAAAGTCCCTTTACAATTTTTCTAACATTCTATCACGAAATTCTCTTTCATAAAACAAGTTAAAATACTTGATTATCCTGATGAAGAGTAACATGATACACTTCTTCTACTAACCACGTTACAGTCTAAAACACCTATAGCACCACATTAAAAAAAAAAAATCTTAACGTTTTCTTTATATTTTCAATTGTTTCCCATACTCCGATTACACCAAAAATGTAAAATTTATGATATATTCTCAGAAGAATAATGTCGTATTTACATGTCACTGGTTATTGTTAGGTATTTATTACTTTATGAATTGAAATGCATCGAAAGTTGCAGAAGTAACACACTATCTCTATTATAAACTACTATCATAGAAAAACAAAACCAAATCTATGGGGCATTCTACCAATTTTTTTTCGTTAAATATTTATTTATTGCTATTTACAACTGTACATTATAATACATTTAGTAAATCTGTTCTAAGTTAAATTGGAGTGTTCCAGGCGTGTAGAGAAACTACCAATTGGTAGCACTCTAATGACATTTTACATTAGCTGGTCTCGTGGCCATCTTCTTTTCAGGCGCCTCGGAGGATTTTCAGGAATGGGAGAGGATGCAAGATTAGAAACTAGGGGGTTTGAGAGTTTATAATGGAAGGAGTGATATCTGGTTCGGGATAGATTGGTTACATAGGGAACATTAAGGTCTTTATGTATGATTTTATTTGCGACAATGTAAGGAGCATTGAGGATTTTACGAAGGATTTTGGATTTTAAGGATTAGTGGAGCCCTGAGCTCAACTCCATATGTCAAGATTGGGCTTATTACAGTCATGTAGTCTTTTGTAATGTGTTGGACGTTTAAACCGTTTGTCTGGTAAGTGCTGTAATAATCAAAATCAACGAGTTTCCTGTCTTTTCATTCTTGTGTGAGGATTCCAGGTTAATCATTTGTCCAAATGTAGTCCAAGGTAGCGGATCTGTTCGATAGGGGTATTAGTAACATCATTAAATGAAACTATAGGGCAGTCAGTAGGTTTACAACGAAGGGTAAAGGTGATTTGATGGGATTTGTTGGAATTTTAAACCAAATTAATTTTTTTTTTTTTTTTTTTTAGCTTGTCTTGTAAAAATTTAATTTCTGCTGCTGAGTCATTATACTTATGGAATAGCGACATGTTGATCTAAAGCTATGCTCAGATGTGCCAGGTTCTTTAAAGTTTTTTCCGAGCATTCAGCTCAAAGTTGGATGGAAGTTTTTAATTAATAAAAGAAAATTAAAAAGGAAACTACTACAATGTCGTAGTTTAGTTAATTAAGTTACGGAATGATTAGTAATAAAAAATGAGTGATATAAAAATATTTCTGTTTATTATATTTCAGAACCTGTAGAGACGATTCAAATTCATTTATAAACATGATATTCTTATCGTAATATAGAAGATTACTTTTGTAAACGAATAATAAATGGTGCCGAAGCCAAGCTATTAGAAAACTAATGAAGAGAGGCCAGAACGGGGCAGTTTTGTAATAATTCAACTTCAGAAATCGACTACGTAGATCTCCAAGACCATCAATCTCAGCATAATTAACAGCATCCACTGTTCTGATTTAAACTTCAACTGAGAAAAGAGATAAAAGACACTGAATACAAACAACTTGAAGGGAACATTAAAGACTAATCATTCTTCTCCGCAAAGTTTACTTTTTAAAGATATGCCACTTATAAAGGCACTTTGAAAAAGTTATTTACCTGCCGGTATACATAAATCATAACTGCAACCGATTTAGAATTCGGGTTATTTCCGGTAGAATAGAGATAAAAAATTTAATTATCTCATACTAGAAGTTTATAATTATTTAGTAACTAAATCTCATAATTTATTGATCGCAAGAATCAAAGTTTCGTTATGTTAATATTTAAATACCAGTGCATTTTATCATGGATTATTAAATAGCTTGAACCGACAATGTCACATACAAGATATATTATTTGGTGTTCTTTGACAGCATACTTTCATCTCTAGATAGAAATAAATTTCAGGGTAAACTTTTAAGATAGCTTTTAAAACCACGCTTTCTTCCTTAATGTTTTCATTTTTTTTTCTGTACACAATTATTGTTATATCTATCCGATGGTATCATCATATTAACTAAAGATTATTTCTGGACAATATTAAAAGACTAGAGTGCAAAAAGGTGGACAAAACAAAAATATATTGTTTAATTTTAAACATGTTTATATTATTAAGACTTTTTTAATGCTCTCAAGTACAACATACATTTATCGAATATGTCCATATACAATGGGTTATTGTATAACATATAAAATGACACTAAATAGTAATAAAATGAAAAATACATTGCAAATCATTGTATTTATATGCGAACAAATAGCTAAAGATAAATACAAAACGTTTACTTTTCCGGGTAACTATCATTCATTTTATTCATAAGAAGTTTTAGTTTTTCAAGTGTTTAAAAATATTTGTTAAATCTCAACAAAATGTTTATTGGAGAGACGATTTCTTATTTACCATTTTTTATTCAATAAAAAATGTGTAAGCAGTGAGATAAAACTTAACGGCGTCGCTTACAAAAGATGCTAATATAACCGGAAATTTTCAATTTTTATTTTTAAGAAATAAAAAAAAAATCAACACCTTGTAGATGAATGAATGTTATAAATTTTTCAAAATGTATTATATTTTTAAATTTTGAAAACAAAAGATGATAAGATTTTCATACAGCCCTCCGAAAGGGCAATGCAGAAAGAAGTGCCACTTGAGAGATCTATTTGGGACCTGGAATATCCCCAGTGCACCGAAAACTCCACCCAAAGGTCGAGTTATTCCCGTTTTTTTTAAGCCAGCTGGCGGTGGTCCAGGAAGTCCACTTCTACTAACAGGAGGATCGTAAAGGAGTCGAAGATCAAGTTGGCACAGAATAGCCACTGTCTGTAAAACCTCTTGTAATAGCTATTGTAGGGGGTGTGTTTTTATATCATTCTTTTATATTATTTTATTCACCGGATGAGCAACAAAGAGAACCGTTATCAGCATTGGTGCTATTTATCATGTATGAATTTTTCATTCACCTTTTAACCGTTATGAACATTTTTCAATAAAATATGCAATTAGGAAGAAGGATAATTAAGTTTGCCCACAAAGCTTATTATTCCAGTAAGCAGTAACAAAAAATTTGACACCTAACCTGAAGGCTGCATACCAATATTATAATTAATAATAATAATAACAAATCCTTAACGAACTCGAAACCTGCTGAAAGCTGAAACCACCAATCGATCTATACATTTTTCTTTCTCAATTAAAGCAGTTTGTATTCCTAATTCCTATCTGACTTCATCACTCGAGCATAAGAGTGATGCCTGATTCAACTAATTTTAGTTCATTAGCAACGTATGCAATATCGCCTAAATTTCCCGTTTATATCGTTATATCCTCTTCAAGTGTAAAAGTTTGCACATGTTATCTTCCATTACTAACCCCAATCCAAACTAGTGGCAATGGAATACTAGAATCGATAGAATTAGGATACGACATGTGTTAATAATCTAATCCCGCAAACAAGTTTTCGGATTGTTGACCTTCATCGGTTATCCTATGGTCTACATTATTCAAACGTTTCGCCACTGTATAGAATCACACCATCCCTGTATGAAATCATTTCACTTCGAAATTCCTAACGTACATTTGAAACCAAACTATCTCAGCAACCACAAACATCTTCTAGGAAATTTACAAACTGTGATATAGTTTTCCTCTTGAGTTAATATTGTATACATATTAATACGATTAATTATATAAGCAATTAAAGTTTTTGAGGTTGGAGTATACACATAATTCTACTCACATTTTTATGTTTAAATTCTGATACTCAATAATGTGGATTACATTAGTTTAAACACTAAAATATATCATTCAAAGAATAAATCTATAATAAGGTTAATAATTGTTTTAGATACATACAATAGCGAACAAAGATATATGAGCCTGTAATAAATTAAAATTTCAATGAAACAAATACTCAAAAGAAATCACCTAAAAAAGGAAAGGAAAGATAGCAAAAGAAACAAATGTTAACAGCAAAGACTGAATGGAATTGCGCTTTTTTAAATTTTATTTATTTATTATTATTATTTTTATGATCCCCTTCCTGGTCATTTCTGACATACGGGAGAGTTATCTACAGAACCTCCTAAAGTAGTTATTGTTCTTTTAAAAAAAATGGATTAAATTTAATCTAAGCTCAAATCTTCTATTACTACCTAGCAAGGATTCCTTTGAATAAAAGTGGACTAGACTTTTTCGAGGAAATATCTTCTGTAGAAATTATTATTTAAATTGCTTTTGGACTATAGTTTTTTTTTTAAATAATTCATTTTGGTATTTTTCACAATTGCGGAAACTGGTTGTGTAATTTACCAAGTTCGTAAAAACTCTTGACTAGTTTTAAAAGAATACGAAGGATTTTTATCTTCCATTCCTATTACAAATATAAGCTCCCACATGCAACTTAAAATTGAATAAACTTTTTATCCGATGAAAGCTCTCCCAATCCTTCATGGACGTAAAGCCAAAATCAATCGCCAAAGCTCTTCTGAAAAAAAAAAGACAAAGAAAAGAATGGAACAATGATTTTTCACAGTATTGATGGAGTTACATCCCTTTTGAAATGCTAACATAGTATTTTTGTTATTAAAATATTTTTATTGAACTGGTATTGTATGTAATCCAATAAAAATATAAACAGCAGTTCATATATAGTATTTTCAATTTCTTTAGACTGGTTTGTATCATTTAAATAAAATAAATCGTATCCAAGTTGTCTCTTAAAACACTATTATTTCTTTAAAAGTCCTACGTTTCGGCCAATTTTTAGAAATTTTAATTACAGATCAAATTACCAGTACAATCACTTTCTTATCATACAATCTTATTATAAAATTTTTAAAAGATAATCAGAGAAAATATACATGAAAAAAAATTATCTGATCACTGTACAAAAATTAAATAACAATAAAAATCTATGATTATTATAATATAATAAATATTTAGAATAAAAAGTAAAAGATATTATTATAGATTCGTTTCTTTCACATAACTATATTATTTTTTAAAAATCACTGATATGAAATACGTTAGAACAATTCAAAATAAAACTGAGGTATGCATTGCGAAATCAGGGATTGGGGTCATGACCAGGCGCAATGTTGAAATAGGAATGTGGGCCGGACTGGGTCAACATTAGGTTTGGCGTCCCAGCGATTGTTTGTTCGCCACAAAGCCAAACCCTTCCTTTATCTACGCCTGCTTCGCAAGGAATATATTCAGCCGAATTCCTCTCCATACAGATTATTAATAAAACTATTCCTCTCGCATTGTTCGAGATTTTTAGAAAGTTTATTAAAATAAAAAAATTCAGAACGTTCAGAAGAAAAAAAAATGTTCTGGATAGGTCTTGACAAAAACAAACGGATCGGAGAATCCTCAAACCATGGTTGAATTCTTAAAGGCTCTGAACATTTTTAGGGCTTATAATGGTAATAAATAAATAAGTAAAAATGATATGACCTTCTTTCCGATTTTCTTAGAATAGAAAAATAAATGTGAATTCTACCTTATTTGTGGTAGAAACAGTAACACTATATTTTAAGGATAAAGTATGACTTGGTATCAATGCGGCCGATTTTCCGGTGTACAGAAGAATTACTCAATTGTGAAACGGTGGGCACATGACAGTATAGATAACTCCCTGGTCTGTAACTCCGATGAAAAGGAAGAAAGCCTTTCATCTCTTGAACCAGTCCCACAATAGTGAAATAGGAATAAAATATTTTGGGTAGCAAGTGTCCAGAATAATTATCCACTTTGTTAAAAGGCTCTAAGTAACTAATACACATAAATACTGTATGTTTATTTTTTAATTTCTTGACTGTTTTTTCAAATGTGCGAGGGTTATTTATTTAGAGGAATATTTATTTTCTTACTTATTTTATATTTATTTTACTACTTTATTCGAAAGTAAGGTTACATGGACCCTAAAGGATTGGAAGCTTTGACTAAGAAGAAAAAAACAGGAAGATCTATGAGCTTTCTAATGAAACTGATTTGGCAGTAGTCATTAGAATGATTGACGTAGTTACTTGGTGAGAGGGGTAGAGAGGTAAACAAAGGAGTACTGCATTGCAATGAGAGATTTGGACGTCCGAATAAAAAACTAATTTTTGTTCCACAAATTAAAGAATGGCTATTTGTAACTAAATAAAGAGCGTATGCAATAAATGGTAGAGAGTATTTAAGGATCACCAATAGTTTTAGTTCAACGAAATGATAATAATATCACAGAACATACAAACATAAGGCAGATAAAAAAAAAATTGAAATTACCATATTGTAATAAAAAATACAAATAAAGTTCGTTAGATAAATTAATTCTATATAAATCAGTTATTCAACACAGTTCATATATGCCTCGCCCTTAAAACTTAACATGTTTAACCAATGGAAGAAGGGAAGAATTCGAAGTTTATCTTTGAGGATAACCAACATTGACCCAAGGAAAAAAAATTAAATAAAAACTGCTTCACGACCCCTTAATAAAACAACTTGTTTATTTACAATTTATTTAAGTAAAATATTTTATTTATTTTTTTTTTCGTCTAAATGTTTGCTACTATGGTAGTACTAGATAGAACTAATTTATCGTCTTAAATATGACATGAATACGAAAAAAAAAAAGTTCTTTTTTAATAATGAAAAGCACACATGTTTAATTTCTTGTTTGATATGAATAAAAAAAAATGGTAATCTAAACCATATCCAAGTTCTAAAACACCTTAATTTAAACTTAATTAGCTTACAAATCCTGATTTATGGGGCCAGGACCGTTTGGAAGAGGGATATTCAATATGGCAGCGTAACATAATCCCCAATACATGTTCAATCCCTAATTACCCTAAAATGTTTCTAAATCATTCCAATCATATCAGGGGCAAAGTGGTCCTCGTTAGCGTCACAGCCGATTATTTAAATTATCCGCCCTTTGGGAGAGAAAGAAAAATAACAAATCGATCAACCTTAGGAAATTGTACACACCCACTATATATATAGTACAAAAATAGTTTGTTATTCTGGGACAAGGTTCCTTTAGAATAACTATAAGGTAACACAACATACTAGCCTAAAACATTGTCGCCGCATTACAACTTATATTATAATTGCATATCGGTAATTTTTGGTACAGAAGAAAAAAATAAAGAACTAAATACATACAATACAAAACAAAAAGACATTCACAATATTTACAAATAGTAAATGCTAATGTTCAATGTTCATATTCTCTATACTACTATAATATTGGTTCAGATTGGAAAAGCAAAATGTTCTTAAACAAGAAGGGTTTAAATGAGGGGTGGGTTGATACATGACGTATGTCGGAGGAATGGAGTTCCAGTGAAAAGCCTTTTTCTTTTTTTTTAAGGATTTGTTGAACGCAGTTCGGTGAGGTGGAGGGTCGTCGTCAAATAAATGGGACCTGGTAATACGGGCGCTGAGAGCAAATTACTTCAGTGTCATCCAAAGGATGGACAGAGCCACATCAACTCTGCGAAATACTGAGTAATATGCGTACATCTGGTGATCCGGAAAACAATGCAGCAATTCATAAGACGTTAAGATTAACTTCGAGTTGAGCCGAGATTCCATGACCAGGTAGCCTTAGTCAAAGTGGGGGGAAAGCAAGAGTTGACGGATTTTAAGTGGAAGGCGATAACGGATTCGATTGAATACTTGAGGGTTGCTATGATTCGACGGAAATTTGGAAAATATGTGGATTCAAGGATAGAGTTGCTCCTAGGTTAGGTTGGCTGATATTTAGAATGAGATAGGAGTATTTAGGATAAGGTTGGGAGGTTCTGGGATAGATATAAGGAGAGAGGGTTATCCGATTATAATGGTTTTAGCCTTTTCGGAATATAAATAAAAGGTATGCATTAATTTTGATTAAAGGATTAACAAAATCTCTATAGTTAAATTAAATTGAATAGAAATCATAAGGTTGGTTATAACACGATTTAAGATTATCATTAAACTAGAGGGCACAATATGTTTTTTCCTGTAATCTGCAGGCAATCCGTCATTTTGATATAGTTCAGGCTCGTGTTAACCAATGAAAAAAATTTAATACATAACAAAAAATCACATCATTGATTCGTGGAGTACATCTGATATGTTCTTGTATATAATCGCTAATTTAATTTAACCATTTTTTTATCAGATTTCTTTTGTGTGAAAACATTCAATTTAAATAAAACTCAGAAATACCAATGTAGTAAAAAAGATAAAAAAAAGGTTTAAGAAAACTTTAAAATTGAAAATTACTAATCTGTTTCCACAGGATTGTGTAAAACACAATATTCTTTTTAGGGAATTATAGCTCATTATAACGCATTTATCCCCACACAATTTTTTTTTCCACGTTGGGCCTGATCATACGGAATTATTTTAGCCAAGAGCTTAGCGAAAATGAGTTATTACACGATTAATACAAAAAACTAAGATGAAAACACTTGCTTTTTAAATGCATACCTTTGATGGGAGTAAACTATACTACCACCACTCTAAAAAGATGAATAAATAGAAACAATAATAAGAATAAAATGTACTTTTATCTTAATATGTTAGTTCACACCAAATGGAAACCAGTTAATGAGCTGAATTATAGAAAACATGACAATTAAAACTTGTAAAATTGTAAAAAAAAAGTAAAACATATTTCTGTTTTACAGAACTGTTGTTAGAGATTACTATATTTCATCTTAATTAACTAGTTAAAATTGCAACAAAAATATAATTATAATAAAATAGGTACCAAAACAACCAATGGTTTCTCAAATCCAGAGTCTAGCCGGCTGAGAAAAGAATAAATAATTATCTGCCACATGGAAACTGCCAGTCACATAAGATAAGTACACAAGGAGTTGGGGGAATGGGGACTCATCTTGAGAAACTAAAGTATATACTAATTGATATTAAAAGAAGATTTTAATTTCAAGGGTATGACTTAATTAATTATCTTTAAAAAGTTAGAAGGCATAACATAAATATTAATTTATACTCCAAGAATGACTCTTCTAACTTAAGAACATTACAAAAAAGTAATAAGCCATAATGAAAACTTCGTCCCTTTCTGGCCTTAAATGTGTACTTTACTTGAGTGTATACGTCTGAGATGGTTAAGAACTTGGAAAAGAAACTGAAAGCCTTTTGAGGTAAGGGCAGAGTCGCTATGAAAGGGCTCATTGTTGGATAGTACAGGGTGTGCGCAAGGAAGAGTGTACTGAAGGGAGACCATCTTGTTCGCTTTTGTACTCTATTTATAGCCTGGGTCATGAGCACAGATAAGCTCGGCACGTCGTTTTGAATGATCATAGTTTCTTCTTTATCCTTGAATACATTAAACTGTTGAATAACCCTCAGAAATCTCATGACGTATTCTGATCTCGTGTCATATTCAATGCTAAGAAACACTCTGCAGTAGTCAGAGACAGTAATGAATTTTATAGCTAGTAATGTAGTATATCAAAAACAATAATAATAACAATCAGACTATTTGTTTTTAGAATTAATTTTATTCTGTAGAAGCAAAATTTCTACAAGTACTAACTGCGCTGTTCTATTAAACTACCTACACTATTTTTTGTAACTAAAAACTAAATCATCAATTAAAAAAAACGTTTTTTGTTGGTTTAACGCTAGAGTAGAAGGGAAATGAGATTTATTCAGTGTATTTTAAACCGGTCTCTTTTATTGTATTTTTCTAGACAATAAAATAATGGGTCGATTCGTGACGTCACCATATATATATTTATATAATGACTTTTTATATTTCATTGGT
>NW_027107227.1:1094893-1106522 GCF_000696795.3 Halyomorpha halys
GGACCATATTCCTTTCATCTTTACACACGGTCAATCAATAATCTTCCAGTAAATAATAAATTGTATCTTAAACTATACGTACCTATAAAACAAAATCAGTTTTTGTCAGTCTTTAGTTCACTGAAACAATCGTACAATCATAAATGAAATAAAAACAGTATCAGAGGTTATTTTTTTATAAAACCATGTGTTAACGTCACTTAATTGTTATTTAGAATTGGGGATGGGTTAGATAGGGATGGGTTTTATAACAAAAACCCTCTTCAAATAATTGACACTAAACTACATGTACATAGTACAAACTGACTAATATATATTACAATCAAAATATGGTTTCATAAGATGAAAGTTATTAAATTATATTTATAAAATTTAATAAAAGTAAAATTATAAAGAGAATTGTAAGTAATGTTTTTATTAAACCATATTTGGATTTAATATTTATTAGTAAGAGATTGCACTATGTACTTCTGTGGCAATTATTTGAAGAGTTTGTTATAAAAAACTTTTCTCTGATGAATAAACAGCAAGTGCATTTGATTTCTGCTTCCCTTTTCCTTTTTTTTTTTTTTTTTTTAGGTTTCTCGTCCTGAGAGTTTTATATATATATATTTATCACTGAATCCTTGGTGAATGTATCATTACCACTTTTTACCTCCATCAGTCAAAATAATTTCAGATTAATATATCAAAATGTGTCAAATATAGTTTTAAATTTTAATTTAGTCATGTTTTAGACAACTGTTGTTAAAATAATAATTGTTTTCAGATTATTTTGTCTACAGATTAAAGGGGAAAAAAATAGTCTTAATCAAGTATAACAATAATAATGATAGACAAAGAAAAGGGAACTATAGTATAATACACAATTATACTACGGTATTACAATAATATTATGATACAATAATATTACGGTTACAATAAAATAAGGGCACTCTAAAACGTCATAAAAAGGTGCATAGCATTCGCTAACAATGACTACAGTGTGGCCGGAGTGTGCTTACTGACTCTAAATACGGGCCATTATACTGCGGTGTCGGGGCTATAAGGGCCTCCACACACCACAACAATAGAACACAGGAATAGTCTGACTTAATTTGCTCATTTGATCAAAAATAGACTGTAATCTATGAATGTAATACCTGGTATTTTATACAACATATTCTGAAGGACTTCATATTTCGTATTTCATAAGTAAAACAGTTCATAAATCAATTTTTTCTGTTTTATCTTTTAATCTTAATAAATATTTTCAAAGTAATCCCTTACAACGATAATACAATAGTGTTTAGAATAATTTAAACTCAAAATATTTTTTAAAAAAATGTTTAGACTGCATGTTTCTGAATATGTAACTTTTTTTTACTATAGCGAAAGGCTCAACAGGTTTCTAATTTTTATGTCTCTAATTGTTCAGGCATGTTTACGACAGACGTTTACGAATCCTAACTGAAACTAAGTACTGAATATTTTTCAGAGGGCCAACGTAATTACTTATTATGTCAACTGTTACCTAAAGATAATAGTTATAAATAATTCAATTTTACCAATTGTGTGTGATGAGTTTCTTTATAATATTATATTGTTTATATGAGGGCACGATATCTTACATTTCAAATGAATTAAAGAGAAAAAAGAGTGCTACATACATAGTACTACGTTCGTTTTGAGGTAATCTAGTATAATAAATGATATATGATTGATTGTATTATTTTATTTTAAATATAATTTCTTTTTTATTTATTATTTTTATTTTTAATGTTTTTTTCTTATATTTCTTATTTTATCATTTAAAGTATATCTATGTATCATTCCTAATGTCTATGTGATGCCAGTATATGTGATTCCTATTACTATTGCCTCTAAATATAAGACTGTAATAATTAAAAATCAAAATAAAAAATAAAACAGATCGACTACTTGAACGACGATAACGCAAAACTATGTATTAGAAGTAAATGAAAAAGAAAAGAAAAACCAAAAATATACACCAAGATAGTAAAATACCTACAAGGTAAAATCGTAAACTAAAATGTAAGGGAAAAATAAAATTTAAGATTATGATTTTTAAAGTAATATACATAAATTAACTATGAATGGATAAAATAACTCTTTAACTCATTCATTAGAGTAAGTGAAATAGGGATAACTAGAAATTTACTTTATGGTCGATGTCTTTTAAAGAAGCGGATAAATGCGCAGGTTATTAAAATTTAATGGTGCTTTTCCCATTTAACCCCCTTTCAGTAGAATTTTACCTTTTTAAACTTGCAGCACTGTGACAAATTAATTAATAAATTGCAACGATTATATTCCTCCGAGAGATATTGAATGAAACTATAAATTACGCTCGTTAATTCTTAAAGACGTTTACCTCGATGAGTATGCATTGCTTTACGCAGCACTCAACATTTTAATGGGATCCAGGTTTTAATGACGTATACCCTTGGTCTTGAGTGGAATACCAAAGAGTAGTTATGGAAACTTTCATAATTATTATCAACTCCGCAGGCATAAACGAAAATGGCTCTGCGGCATATTTAAACGGTTAATTTATTACTGTCGCCTAAGAGGTTTTCAACGAGTCAATCAAGGTATTCAGCTTGCCAATTTGTTAAGAAAATTAATTATACTATTACTGGTATTAAATAATTTAATAAAAAAAACATTAATGCACAATAAATGGACGATAAATATATATAAAAATACCTCAAGTTTTAGGTATCACTTGGTAAGTTAATAATTAGACACAAAATGCTGGCAATAACCTAAACGGTAAATTTATAAAGTTTTGACACAGAAGGAAGTTCTTTCAGCGCTTGAAAATCTGAAGTAACTTTTTTATAAGCTATCATTGAAGGAAGTTGCCGTAGGACGAAACCTCAGCCACGCAATATTAGAGCACGGGTTGGCATCGTATGAAAAAAAAAAAATTATTACCACAAATTCCCTTAAAACAACCTTTTTTGGTCATGAAAATATATATTTTATCCACGAAATAAATAACATCCTTTTAGATCCACGCCTATATTTCTCTCATACAATGCTTTGGGCTTCATCCACATTTTCAAGTAAATATCATCTAAAAATGATTAGTAAAGAGAAATATCAATGTTTCTTTTAAGGGAGATTAGAGATGACAGGATGCACTAGCACCGGCCACACTAGAATAACCCAGGAATGCTTGGTGCTGTCAGGAACATCTAGACCAACATGTAGACAGTATAACGTACCACTAAATGCTAGGCACATACTGACAGGCTGCAAGCATTTTGATAGACACCGGACTCCGATATCATTTGGAAACTATTATAGTCCTTGTTATCATGATATATTTCATTACTTAAATAAAATAAACATGTTATGATTATATTTCATAAATTTGATGTATTTACTTTTTTTTCTATGTATGTATTTACTATACATTTCTATTATCGAATTATATTTTTGTATCTTAACTATTACTATTATAAAAACTGATACCATCTGTAATGAAACATAATGTTTTAAGAAATATATTGGAGATTGAACGTTAGCAAGCATACGCAAACATCACTATTGTTATTGATGTGAATTGCCTTAAAAATATATCATCTAATAATCCCTTTTCTTGGTTATCCAAAAAAGAAAAAAAAATGACCTCAGAGTTCAGAGTAAAAAGTTATGGCAGCCAAGACGAGAAGTTACATGGATGAAGTCAGGAATATTAAACTGAAAAATTAGTATCATCAAAATGTAAACTTGATTTCTTCTTACGAGCGAGAATTTCGTAGGGATTAAAATTCATAATTATTTATTATGAAACAAACGGTTTTATGAAAAAGGAACAGAAAATAAACAAGACTGAAACCATAGGAAACGCTAAAACAACCAAAAAGACAACGATAAAAAACAAAAAATTGATACTGAAGAAAATATTATTTTGTATAACTAACAATAGTTCCTAGTTTTTATTAAAAATTTCAATATATTAACGAAGGTCATTAACAAAAATGATTTAATAAAAGGTGACTCGTATAAGAAAATTAAACTCCATCCCTCTCGGTATATCCATTATAATCGAGTCAACGTCGTGTAAGCAATATGTAGATAGCCGACTGAGGGACAAGTGATTTGATGAGTAAATGTTTGATTAAAAGCTTGGGAAGGGGCCCTCTGTTTATGCCAGGGATAATCTGAAGGACCCCCGGCGTGGGGTGGAGATTCAATTTCGAGCATTGGCAAGAAGGGAGGGGAAGGAGTTACTAATCAGGCGGAACTCGAACTCTTGTTTAGAGTCAGGGAAAAAAAAAGTTGAGGATTTGATCCGACTTAGTTAGGAGGAAGCCCTAGGATGGGGAGAGAAAGGATTGGTCTTTATCTGGAGCCTTCATCCGTCCAATGTGTGGTAAGGAAAGAAACCTTCCAAGTATCTAGAAATCCGGTGTAATAACCTTTCATTTAATTCCAGGAGATTCCAGATATATTGAAGAAAATATTAAACCTTTTCAATAACTTTTTAAACTAAAAAATGTTCAATTACACGAGGCCTTACTTTATTTTTAAACAATGAATAACCAACACATTCAATTGATGATGGTCATCGCTTATGAAAAGATTGACAAAATGTGTCAATGTGACACATAAAAAATGTGAGGCAGATGCAATATCTGTTCTTTTCATAAGCCAAATTAGATTTATATATACTCACTCATCATCAGGGGCATCAACAACTAATATTTTCTTTTAGTGGTTACAACTTTTTTAATTATCCCCATACAATACTTAAAATCCAAAATAGAAAAATCCTTAATTCTCCTTATTTATGTCACAAATACATACAGATCTAAATATCCTATTTCTTGTTAATTTAGCGCGAAATAGACCTTCGATTCCAAAATCGTCATTCAAACAAACCCACTAGCTCTTAACCTTTCATCTTAAACTATTTCTAAAACAGGCAACGGAAAAAAAAGGATGAATTATAATTCATAAGTTATTGCATTAATTTATTTTATTTTATTATATAGTAATAAATTTCAATTAAAATATTTTTTTAAAAAAGTCTTGGTTTAGATTCTGGACAATGGTTGTTATTACAGACAAAATAATCACATTGAGAAAAATTTTAACAAAAGGCAATGCCCAATTTTGGGAAAATATTCAAAAATCATTATATGGACATATTACGTTTATTGTATCAAGTATTGTGGTTCATTTTTAGTAAATATTTGGCAGATGAAAATTTAAACTTTAGAATAAGGTTTACCATTAAACAAAATAAATTATCCTAACTAACTGATTGCCGCGTTTGATAGTGTGTAAAATGTTTTAATTCAATAAATAATATTTAGATTTTAGATTTAGAATAGGCAATCGCTAAATTGACCTTAAATCTGAATATATTATTAGATATAACACCAAGTGTCTAAAGAGACATGTAAGAAGTGAAAATATTTTTTTTTAGGCTTTTAGTCCTTGTAGGGATTCGTATAGAATCCCTAGAAGAACTGAAAACCACAAAAGATTCAAAGAGGTGATGAAGAAGAATTTTCCGTCCCATAATATTATAATAAAATGTTTTTAATTTAAGCTCGGGGAAAAATAATAAACTATTTAAAAGATATTCCGACACTTCTGTCTCCTTATTCCTAATTTAACAGTCTCCCATTATGCTAGCGTGCACGAAGAAGAGAAAGTCTGAGAAACAAGAAACCAAGTTAAAATACTATAAGTAATTATATATAATTTTATTACTAAAATTTAAATACATAGTTCTTTTTTCTTCTTTTTTTTTTTTAATTATACGATATAGATTTTTTCTCTGCCTAATTCATATATTTTTCATTAAACTAGACTTTTTTTTAGAATGTGATTTTTTCTTTAAATCTTATATGTCCTGATTGGGATGAGTAAGTTTAAATTGAGTTAATTTTATTCTGAATGTAATATGTTAAATAATGACAACACGTCGCTTATTATTAGCAGCTAAGCAACATTAACATAAAACAAATTATACTTGAGCTGCAGCATTAAAAATAAATTAACAAAGCAATGAAATAATTTAACAAAAACACTAAAGAACATTAAATATTTTACGAGGCCGGCCTGTTGTTTAGCATCTGCTTTTACCGTGTGCAGCGACAGTGTAGTGCGCTAATAATGAAGCCAACCGTGTAAATATTTAAAGAGAAAACACTACAGCTTGCACGTTCTGCTCGGAATTATTGAATTATCGCTGGCAAACATATTCCTACTATTGACCTTGGCTATAAGAATTTTGTACACAATTGTCAACAAGGAATTGCACCCAGTTCAGTTTAGTAATTGAATTAATTCCGGAATGGTTCACTGAAATTTATATGGATATCTTATTTGCATTTAAATAATGTATGCAAATATACGTCTCAGTTTTAAGTGAGTGAAAGAGCACACTTTATGAAGTAGAAGGTATTATAAGATATCTAACAAGTTTGTAATACGATATGGAAAATTACAGTCAATGACCCCATTTCAAACAAATGTTTTAAAGCACTAAATGAATAATTATATTAATGTTTGAGTAAACCTAAGCCATGTCAATACTTATCGTTTTATTTACTCTCGTTCCTCCCATAAAGTTAATTAAAATTTTAATTAGCAGGATCAAACAACGAGCCTCTCGTTAACGACTGTGATATTCAATCCGATTTTAATTTTTGTCGAGGAATGATGCCCGAGAATCGCTATGAGATATCTATTAAGCAAACATTAAATTAATTAAAAAAAAAAAACAAGGATATTAAAACCGGGAGTCTCAAATAAACCTGCAGTATAAAGAAAATACTTAAATTAAATATTATAGTGTTTTTTTATTAATTTAATAAATTCAACTTTACCAAACCACTGCTCCGACCAAACAATTATACAACAGTAAAATTTTGTGAAATTGGTTTTGTTTTGTTTGCGAGCTTAGAAATGGATATATGACGTTTGTAAATCGACATAATTGTAATTCCAAAATGCTTTCCTTAGCGATTTTTTTAGAACAATTATGTCTCTCAATTATGTCTCGAGCCTCCCAACACAATATAGTCACACAAAGTTTACAGTTGTACCATTTTTCTTCCAGATCAGAACCTACACATTGTGTTATATCGCATTTTAATTTTTACTTCTTTTAGACTTCAAAAGTGTTAGCCTCCCCTTTTTTACTGAATCCAAAACTTGGACAAAGTTGGACGAAAAAAACTTAGATATTAGGTCAATACTTATTTAATCCATATCCTTACATCCATTGTACTAAATCTACACCTAATCGATCGAAGCTGAATTAAATATACCACTCCAAATGGCCCTCTCACCCAAAGCATTTCATCCTTCAGAGCATCATACTTATTCAACAACATATAGAAATTACTCAGGATACGACCTAACTACGTCCTATATCCCAAAATATCTTCCTCGAATAGCCTTTCTATTTCTAAACCACATGTATAACGCTGTATTCTAATCCCTAAATGTTCATGACCCAAATAAATTATTCAAAATCAAAATGATACAAAAGCCGCACACCTAATCTCCTACCGTTCTATATCTTTTTTACCTATCATAGATAAAATCCTGCAGAAACTCATTTTGAAACACCTGAATCATCATCATCCACGCATAAATATTATCTTGATAGCACACTGTGTAGAGGTTTGCTATATGATTACTTTTTTCTGTTACATCAGCCATTTGATCGACTCTGGAGCACATCTAGCCTCAACAAACTGCGTAACTAGTTAAATAGGGTAGGTATAAAAGTGATGGTTGAGGATGGATACAGACCAACAAATTTCATTTTATTTATTGCTACATGAGCAACCTCAAAATTGCAGCGGTTCCGGTTTGATTCTGGCCTGGGAAGGTTAATTTTTATTTTGTACCGGCTCTGAAATGAAAACTGGACATTTCTACACTGTTTGGAGCATAGTGGCAAACAGTAGGATAACCCCTACTTGCTCCCATATTTCAAATCATTTTTTTTTTCTTTTTAGTATCTCAATAGTTGAACTAAAAATGATCAGGGATGAAAATTAATACCTTGAGTTAAACTTAAATCAGGATATTTTTGAAATTATTATGACTATCAAAATCGGATTCATAAATAAAAAAAATTAATATCCGTAAATAAATGATTTAGAGGATAGTCTTATAACAACAATAATAAAAAGAAAAATAGTTAATAATAATTATTGAAATTTTCAGCAGTTTTATCACGTTACTGCCTTACAGCTTACTGCAGGAGACCTTTCAATTAATATCTTATTTAATTTATTTTTTTCCAGAAGCACTTATTATTGTCATAAAAATAAAATCTTAGAATACTGCGGATAAACGGAGTAAACAGGTTAGAAGGAAAGATATGAGAGAAGTGCGGATGATTTATGAAAAGACGAAGACTTTTGAGGAAGTTTTATAGCAAGGAGAGTCGCTTCAACAAGCTCCCCCATACGAAGGGTTGTTAAAGTTGAAGCCTACCCACTTAAGGACCTCTCTTAACCATAGAGCAACTGAAAATATTTTTTTTTCTTAACATCTTTTATTTATAGCCCTTAGTGAGTTACTGTTCCCTCCGAATAAATGTCAACCAGTGACTTGTAGTAATTGTAAAAGACTTTTTTTATTCTGAGCGAATTTCCGGTAAATCTGCATCAAGAGATATTTTATTTAAACTGTTAAAAGCTATGAGTAGAACGTAGGGGCCCGTTCATCCTTAATTAATTGTTTTTATTACTGCAAAGTGTTATGAGATTTAAAATCGCCAATGATTTCTGTGAATAAGGTTCAGTGGGAACAATCTGAATTGGTTTTAACTAGTATTTATTTATAATGCATACAATTTCTTTAAATTAAATAAGTAATTATTTGAATAATATGACTTAAGATTGACTAGTAAATAAGCAATGCATTGGAAATAACAGTTATATGCTAGTTTAGGCTTCTTTTCAAGCCTCGGGGATGGACATGATTAATTGGGTATCGAGCAGTGAATTGGGAATTACCAGTTCGGTATGGCGTTTATAAAAGAAGAAAAGGCATTTAGATATCTTAAACAAAGTCTGTAACATACAGAACATGCATAAATTTGGTTTGTGAAATTACGTCAAATTATGTCTAAGTGACGTAATTTAGACATATTTCATATACGTCTACAATTTTTCAGTTTTTATTTTTTTCAAATAATTCTTAAACTACTGAGTGTTTACTTACGGCTAACTAATCATTTGAAAATATCAATTATAATTATGACGTTTTCTTCTTTACATGATTGTTCAAATTACTTCAACTTGATTTATTAATACAAATAAAATTTTAGAGAAAATAAAGAAAGGACAGGATCACTAAGAATAGTTTTCCTTGAATAGTAATAAATATCTTCTTACCTCACATCCCCGACAAGAACTAACTGCCCGGAAACATTCAGAGGAGCCAATACAATCCCTGTCTCCCCTACCTTCTACCTCCAGGCAGGGATACGGCTCGAAAAAGGAAAACTTTTCGGCTAAAAACGCAAACTCCTACCTGCTTTCCCTATATTACATTTATTAGATACTCAATAACACAACTCTCAAAGAACGCGGGGGAAAAACCGTTCTGTTTTATGCAAGCAATTCTCGAGAGAATCCTCTGATTTCCCATACCTTTAGAACTTGTTAAAAGTTTCAGGAATACCACAAGGCAACTATATCTTCCCCTCTTTTACTACGTATTCTAATACAGGTTTTTTTTCCACATACCTACTTTTTGATGAAAACAGATTTAAAGCCTACAATAATGCTTAAAAAAATTAAATATCAAAATTTGAACAAATTATTCAGAATAAATAAGTTATGATAAACAAAAAGGAGTTAAATGTTGTTCTTGTTTTCCCTAACTCCTTATAGTATTTGTTTGGTCATTTTTAAAAAAAAAAGGTGCCACAGATAATAGTTTTTATTATTTTCCGATTTTAAAAAACTTGTTGGGCTTGTTTATGTTCTTAAACATTTATATTCAGTTCTTAATAAAATAGTGAAGAGGACAACAGATTGAAGAACTTTTTATAGTTCATGTCATTAATTCCTTGATGATACAAGTGTGACAAGAGTTACACATTAAACTACAAATAATTTAAGAGCATTGACACGCTTTTAATATAAAAGAAAAAGTCAAAATCTTCCACAACTTAATTAACTCCTTACATTCAACTTCTAAATTGGGTTTAAATCCAGAAATAATGTACGCCAATATTGTACTCCTTGGCTACAAATAGTACCATTCTAGATACAAAATGATAGTATAGTATTGAGCCTAAAAAAACTAGTTCAGAGTGGTCTTAAAAAAAAAATACTAATTATTTATTTTTTCATTGATTTTAAAGGAAAATATGACTTCTAATTTAATCTTAATATATTTTCTTACATCATACATTTTCATCATTTTGACACGTAAATTATAGGTTTCTATGAAATATTGTAAGTAGATCAATACTAGTCAAAATCATGTTCTTGACTAATTATTTTTAAATATTGGATTTTAAAATATTGACCAATCTGAATTATTATAATTGATAAGTGTGTGGGTAGTTCATTAGCAAGGCATTGTGTTACAAACTCCAAGGTTCGACTCCATGTGACAATAATAAATAGGTCATAAAATTTACTAACTGATTTTGAACATTAACGGAAGGATTATCCAAGTTGTTTCTTCCAACAATATTTCTGGTCTAAGCCTAACGGACAGATGATATCAATTACAACCCTGAGAAGTCAGGATACATTTCCTGAGAGAGGGCAGAGGTTCCATCCTGTAGCTGATGGGAGAGGACATTCCCAGACCAGAACAGACACTGACGTATTGCCCACAGAGAAGACCACGAATCCGTAGCCTGGGCAGAGTTAATTCATTAGCACAGAGGACACCTAAGTGTCGAAGGGACAACCACTGCTACAATAAATAAGCTCAGTCCCTTCAGGTGGCACCTCTAGGGTCAATTGATTATTCCAGTCCGATGTATTTCAGGATCTGTTTTGCTGTGATCGAGGTAAACCTGGAATTTCTTTTCCAACTCTTAGAACGAAGCTAAGATTACGATAATGAATATAAAAATGAGGGAAAAAAACATTGAATATACTGATATATGTAATATTATAATTTAAATTATCTAGAAAAATTCGTAACGATGTTCTAGTATTTATTTAAAATATATTAATCCGAAATTGAATTATCAGCTTGTCACAGTATAAATTTAAATTTGATTTAAAAACCTCCCCAAAAAAATTTTGATCCGGCACAGAAAAGATATTAGAAGTAATGTACCTACATTACCAAAAATAAAAATAAAATCAATTTTAATCAAATAATAAAAAGTAAGAAATATTTAGAAGAACATTATTTAGGAATTTAAAAAAATTAATGAATGACAAGGAAAAGTAAATTTGTTGGGGTAACGAGAATAATAATATTGTTTTTGTCCTGTTTTTAAAAATCTGCAGTGTTTGTCGAATTAATGTTTTATTGCGTTGTTTTTCATTGAATAACAATTAATAATACGTGTGATAAAGACTACCCAACCCTCAGGTTACGTCAACAACCTTGAACTGCTTAGAACACTTTATTGAACCCGTCAAAACCAAAAGCTGTC
>NW_027107227.1:1106572-1107346 GCF_000696795.3 Halyomorpha halys
AATTTTGATCCGGCACAGAAAAGATATTAGAAGTAATGTACCTACATTACCAAAAATAAAAATAAAATCAATTTTAATCAAATAATAAAAAGTAAAAAATATTTAGAAGCACATTATTTAGAAATTTAAAAAAAATGCTTAATGACTAAAATAAATTATATTACATAAAAAGGTAGAAAGAATCAATGATTATAATATTTAACATTGTGTTAATATGTTAGATACCACAACTTTATAATAAATTAAATCATTACCGACATCATAATCCCATTAAAGTAGAAAAAAAATAAAGATTATATAAGTACTAGGGTTAAACTAGCAATGTAATAAAAAAAAAATGTAACTCAACAAAATGTCAACATAAATATAAAAACAAAAATTATATGTTAGTCTGTAATTAGGAATATAGAGTAAAACATTTATTAATAACATTGAAAATTATTTATAGATTAAAATATTTTGAAAGTAAAGTTTTAAGGCAAATTAAAAAGTGTAATATACAAGCTATTCAATCTATATTATGCAAGAAATATAGTTCTTTATTTCCTAATTTTATTAAGTATGTTAAAAACGCAACTATCTTTTTTATCAACCAATCTATTTATTTAAAAGTGTTTTAAAGCAACTTTGGTCAATTTTTGAGGTTTAAATAGAATGGTTTTGTATAACAAAGTACTCATCTCTTAAGTTTCTGACAAATCATGTATTAATATTATTCTTTGTTTTTCGGACAATGAGACTGGTAAATAAGAACATTTTCCACTGCTTTTTCAA
>NW_027107227.1:1109086-1115908 GCF_000696795.3 Halyomorpha halys
ATGTATAGATTTTTTTGGTTAACATTAAAAGCGTCTTTTGTTTTTTCCCATACATCAGCAATACATTTTTCTTATTAACCACAAAAAAAAAAAAATTACCATATAATCATTTTCAAATCCATAGTACATACTACACATTTACCTATTGTATTATTTTGTACAGTTGTAAATTACATTAAATAAATAATTAAAAAAGATCCATAGTAGAGGCAAAACAGAAGACGATAATACAAAATTACATAAAAAATAATTATTTCTCGGTTACTAGGGACCGTTGGTAAAAACCTGTATAATATTTTTCGACCAAATATTTCCCCCAAAAAGTTTTATTGAAATAGGGATTCACACGTACCTAGTAAGCAGCATCTCCATATGTTTTCAATAGGCGTGAGATAACTCAACAATAGTGCATTAACTAAAACTAAAACTTGATTGAAAATTGAAATAATACTAGAAAGATTCCCGAAGGCTATGAAGCCTCGAGTCAGAACCTGTTCTTTCGAGGTTGACTTTTATTTCGTGGCGCGCTCTCATAATAAATCTCTACTATCATACTCTAGCTGGAATAGGTGGGCAACCTGTAGGATAACACGCCCTCCTACTTCACTTTGAATTATAAGGGCGTTAAACCAAACAAATATTTGCTTCAGCCGGTGCCACTGTAGAACTCCAAATAGAAAGTATTAGTTTGCCGTGGGAGATGTTTTCTCAAAACTCTTTAAGCGCTCTTAAACAAACTACTAAATATTTTTAAACTTCCATCGCAGAAGCTGTCGATAAGAAACAATAATTTTGAAAATAGGAGTCAATAGCAACAATAATAAAATGGTAGTTTCCAAAAATACTACATTACTAAATATTGTCAGTTTGATTGAATTTTTAAATTGTACCTATTGAGACAAAGAATGATTTTATTAAAAAAATATTAAAATATTGAATATAAATTTAATAATATAAAAAATTAAAAACAATTCATGAAATTGTATTACGAGATGGTTAAGGAATAGAACGATCAAGATAAAAATATACTCTCCAACATTTGATCATAATATTAAACTCATTTTAGGCGTTGGATAATCGATTTGGCTTGACACCTGTTGTATAGAGGGACAAAACTATGTCATATATATTTATTTTATTTTTACTTAAATTTGTTTCTTTATCTCGTATATAAATTGTTTCATAATTATTCATCAGTTCTTACTACATTAATTCAATAATCTAATATTTCAGTTACAAATTTGTTATTACTAATTTATTATTTTGTAACTATTATTGTTTTAATTATTTTATGAATGAACACTTTAATTATGACAGCTTTTATTATTATTGTTCAATAAAAACTATTATTGAGAAATTATTAGACGAAAATAATTATTAACCCCAAGTTTTTTTATTTTCCTATACATAGATGAAGGATTAAGCACCACGTTCCAATAACAAGCCCTATAAGAGAGAAAATCGATAAACATATTTTTACATCGGTTGTTCAAAAATAGTGAAGGAATTAATTAAGCTCTAGCCCTCTTTCTGGAAAACAGGGAGGGTGAGGGATAGAAGTTCCTTTCAGGGAGGTGAAAGCTTTTATATGGTTTAAAATAAATGTATTTGTTGATACTTTGTAATAGAAAATCCGTCGGTTTTTTTAATACAAAATGCTAGTCTGAATAGGTTTATATAATATACCTGCCTATTCCAAAACAAGAAAAAAATATCTTGCCTGCATTGATGAGGGACCTTTTGTCTGAATATGTATGGTATGCCATGGCGTTCAATTCAAATCTCAGCTCTATTGAAATCTTGGTGGTTATTATAAAAAATGAATAAAGAATGGCAAACAATGAAACAATGGACGAAGAAATACAATTTCTATTTATTTTCTATTTAAAAGTACTTTCATTATTTTGTCAAATTATTATACAGATTATATGTCTGAAATTAGCAGACCTGCATTGATAATGACAAATGTTAATAAACTAATAAGGAATATTGTTCATAAAATTCACAATCATATTGTCAAGATTTATCGTAGCGTGTGACCAACCAGTACTGCTCTTTTGATTTATTCATAACAATAAATTGTTACAATGACATCGTTACGATTTATTGTAGCAAGTAAACAATTTATAGCTCAAGACAGAAAATATTATTTTCAGAATAATAATAATTAGAATCCGTTTCTTAAGTCAACTCTAAGTCGAGGAAAACTTTGATACTATAATAGGAGATTATGTGTTTGCAGGAGCTCACTCAATCAGCCTAGTACTGCGGGGATTGTTGGACTACTGAAAGCACTTATTACAATATACAATTTTCTTTGCTAGAATTGGCCGATTTTTCTCCCCCCTACCACTTCCGTTTCATTTCGCGTCACGAAATAAATTTATTCCTGTATAACTTTGTAGGTTATTTGAAGAAAGAAACTTATTTGAAGAAAGGCATTTCCATTCCATGAACTTAAGTAGATTAGGAGTGGGACCGGGTGTATCAGCCCTAAGTGATGACCAGAAAAACAGAACTATTTTTTTTTTTTTTTTTATAAAAAGCAATAACCTTTTAAATAAGATTTAAATCCGGAAGATAGTTCTGAATAATTTAAAATAAGTAATTATTTAAAGAGTTTTAAATCTTTTAATTTAATTATAAAATGTGAAATATGTGCGTTGATGACATCTGGGTTTTACGCCCTAAAGCCCCAACGAACTACATAAGAAATTATTGGAAAGATCTTTTTGGATTAAAAATTCGTTTTCCTTTTTTTTTGGCTTGTGTGAAAAGGCCAAATGAATATTCACTGAAAAAAATAATTCCAAATATTTTCGATTAGATTTCAAGATCGTCTCTATCCTATTTTATATGAATATCGTACAACTTCTAACCCATCTCGGCCTAGTATAATGTAAAACTAGTCAGAAGGAAATTGAGTTCTGCCGGCACGGTGAAATGAATATTTGCATTTTAAAAATCGTGATGGAGAGTACGAGTATTATCGAAGAATACTTGGGGTAATATTAAGCTGGATATTGAGAGGTGAAGCCGCCGTGTAATGTTTGAGAATGGAGCGGCAGAGTAGACGTGAAGAGAACCGGCCCATGAATGACAATCAGCTGTCCCAGGGGGTCCGCCCCGTAGCTCCTACATTATAAATAAAACCATGTGCAATTCCCTTTTTTTATTCCCACTCCGGCTCCACTAACGGCCTTGGAGCTAATAGAGTTAGCCCGCAGGGGGCTAAATAGCCAACACAGGCCGACCCGCTTCAGAGGGTAATAGAAAATGTCCAAAACAGTCGAGGACAAAGGACAACGTTAGTACAAACTTGACATACATTATAATGTTTTTTAGTATGATCTATTTTTTACAAACTATTGTACAGATTACTATCTTTTAATAGACCTTAAACGCACCACAGATGATTTCTTTCAAATGCCAGAAAATTCCTTCCATCGAATTTTGAGAAGTTTCTGACCCGTACGTTAGAACAGGCCAGATCACAGTCTTATGAATTCTTGTTTTATTTCTTTCGATATTATGATACTTCCAAGATGCCAAAACAGCCCAAAATAGCATGTATTGGTTCATGTTAGCCATATTCGAAACCTTCTTGCACTAACCTACAATATAAAATTAACAAGATGATTAATTTTCGAATGAGTAAGGACCAATTTGGAGATAATCTTCACTAAGACCTTCAGCTATACCAGTGATTACATATTATGTTTGAGAGGAATTAACATCCTAACTTTCAAGCACTATTAATAAAACCAAGGGTGTCTTTTTCTACTGCAGATTGGAATCTCATAACAATGTCGATACCATTATAGTTCAAAACATCCGATTACAAATCGTTCCGCTGATCTTAATTAATATGGTCCACAAATTAATGGAATCATTGAAACCCAGGCAGGTGAAGTAACAGATTAATAATGTCTAAAGAACGTGATTTGTTTTAAGTGGAGGATCGTGTATTGTTAAAATGTTTTAATAAGGTAGCATGGCTTCCACTACAGTAAATGGTAATATACAATGGAATGCCGCCGTAAGACAATAACTTACATGTTTCCTCCTTAATTTTCTTTGAAATGTATGATTTCTTCAAAACATAATACAGAGAAAACACTTATACATACGTAGTAATCGAGCAGGGAAAAGCACAATCTTAGCATTATAAAATCTGCAGCAGCATCGGTTCAAATCAGGTCTACGACTTTTATTTCGCGATGCGCCCTCGAAATAAACCATGGCCTTATTACTTAGGATATAATAGGTTAATAACCTGCAAGATAATATAATGACGTTAAACTACATAAAATATATAAATTATAAATTTCGAGCTGGAGAATGCTTTAAAAAAACTAATTGATATTCATACACAATATCAATATTTTTTTAAAATTTTAAATTCATTTAACAAAAAAAAATTAATCGATATTTATTAACAATCCCTAAAATGTTAATAAACGCTGAACCAACGGGCAAATGTCCGAGTGGTAGACCGAAACGTAGGTGGGAGGATTGCGTTAAAACTGATTTAGTGGAATTGGGTTTGGAGGGGCATCACTGGAAGGATGTATGCAGAGAACGTTTTGTGGTACCAGCTAATAATATAAATTATTATTACTTATACACAAAAGAAAAGAAATATTAATATAATAAGTCAGCCTCGGGTCTCCTTCCCCTCAATATGTAAAGGAGTTCTCAGCGCTTCATATGTAGTAAAGTCAAGTAGAGAAAAACTGACAATTAAGCTCTAAAGACGTGGAGAAACTGTACATTTCCCAGACTTCAATGGACATTTCTCATAATAATTCTAATGGACACAACTGTTTTATTATAGAAAGATTACAGGGATAATTAGAATTTGATAAAGGTAGAACCAGATAATACAGATCACTGGTACTATAGAAATGTCGATGGAATGAATCTAGGACATAGAGGTATTTCTAATTTCTAATGTAAGATATTGCAGGATGAATTTGGTAAAATTAAGATGAATTAAAGTTCTTTTCTACTCATATCCAAAGAACAGGTATCTTTAATTAAAAATGTAAAATAATCTAAAGAAATAATGTTACAGAAAACAACATAGCTAATGGTATACTAAATGAAGAGTATATCTGGTAACGCTTTGAGGGATTTACTACCCTTTGAAGATTCTCCAAGTTGAAGAATCCAGTTTGCATCATAAACAGGCTTCTGAAAAACTTCCTGCTTCAAAAGATGCGATCATTGAAAAGTGGAAAAAAGAAAAGAGGCCACTTTTCTGCTTTGTACTGAATCCGATGACGGAACCTTCCACTCATTAAATCGTTTAAATGCATCATTTCAAGGATGGCTGCCTATCAATGCCTTCGTTAGAATGGATGAGAATGTCAGTAATTTTGTTTCCATAATCCGTATATTAGACCACATTGTAATCATTAAAACAAATATAAAGTAATATTTATATTTTTATTTTCCAAATTAAATCGTATATTTGATAAAAAACTGGACTCAATGGTTGCTTGGTGATATTTTCGATTAGTTATATATCCTGTATAACTTTGTAGGTTATTTGAAGAAAGAAACTTATTCGAAGAAAGGCATTTCCATTCCATGAACTTAAGATATATCGATTTACATAACTCAACAATATACACACATATGTATTGATTAATGAATCAATATATGACGGATTTTTCTCAGCTCGGAGCAGACGGGGTTGCCTCGCAGGGACCATCCATTAAGGAAGAAATAAATCATAATTTAGCCCGGGCATCAGGTGATGTTAGCCACGAAGTAATCACTTACTCTAGCTGATATTACTCACGGTAATCAACTGATAACTTTTTTTATTAATTCAATTAAGACATTAGGTGGAAAGGGCTAACGAATGTTCTTAATTGATTTAAGATAGAGAAAGTTAATGGTGCCATACTTAGGAAAAGCAAGCAGATTAATCATGAAACAAGGTTAGTTTATAACTTAAATAAACTAATAGTTGAAAATTAATTAATTATAAATAAGATGGAACTGACGGGGAAGCCAAGGACGAGGAAAAACCTTCAATGTAACTTTTAACCAATAAAAAAAATATTATGCAATGATAGATTTTTTTTATTATCGTTTACTCTCTTTGTCATAAATGAATTAAAAAGTTATGAATATATCTACCAAATTAGTTTTGTAATATATAAAAAAAATGTTGTTGACTGTATAAAATATATTTAAATCACAAAAATATAAAGGCGCTCGCAATGAAGTAGACGAATGATATTGAAAAAGAAATAGTCAGTTTTTTGTTTTAATATCTAATAAGGGTATGATCCGCAAGTGACATCACCGGTTCAAAGATACTTTATTTTGTAAAACTAAGTTGAAAAATATTACAAGTGACCACGGGTTCTTTAGAAATATAATACAAACAATTTCTAATGTGTATGCCTTCTTTGCTCTGTATGTATTTAATGATACTTATATACTAATCAATTTTTTATGTGTAGAAATAAACTGAAGATTATGGAATTTATGAAATTTACTGAAGTGTAAAACATTTGCAAAAACCGAAAGTTACTTCGAATAAAGTAGACCAAAATTAAACTTTTTTTTTAGGAAAAATAAAGTCAGATTCGTTTTTAGTGTCATTTGAAACTCTTAAATACGAAATTTCATACATAGATAAACAATTATTAAAATTACACAGAAAAATTTTTCTCTCAGCTTCTGAATATTTCTTTTAAGTAAATAAATGTATAGATTTTTTTGGTTAACATTAAAAGCGTCTTTTGTTTTTTCCCATACATCAGCAATACATTTTTCTTATTAACCACAAAAAAAAAAAAA
>NW_027107227.1:1115958-1122573 GCF_000696795.3 Halyomorpha halys
GGGTCATGCGAAACAAAGGTCGATCCAAGGGTAATAATTACAGAATAAATAGGTATCTGCAACAACTGAGTTCAAACCCGAGACCGAGGGTCACAATCGCGTATTTCGTAATGATTATACAACCCGAACTTCATATTTGGGTGACGATTACATTTTAAATCATCAGCCAATTTTAATGAGAAAAAAAATCGGCTATAGAATACTATATGTCTCCACTGGAGTTCTGCCATGCCATCCACATTGGCGTGGCAGGGCTCGATTCCACATTTCCTGGACAGAATGTAAATATTTTATATAGGTGTGATTGAATTATGATTTTATTTAAACAATTACCTCAATTTTTTTCTTATTTTCAATTATTTAACACAGTTATCTGTCTATGTTTATTTATGTGTATATATAAATATTTGTTTATCCATTTTAGTTTGTACTTCATTTCATTTTTATTCTTTTTATTATTATTTATTTACTTCCTATTTTTAGTTAATCACTACACATGGCATGATTATATACTTACATCCCTAATACCTATTGCGCTTGAGTGCTATTACTATGTCACATTATTATCATATGTGACATAGTGTATCATTACAATAAAACAAAAAAATTACTAAATGTAGTAAGGAGATTTTGGAGTTGGTTTCGCTGTATAAATGTTTTCAGATGATATAAAAATAAACAAGATCATTTCTTAATCAAGAAATATATTTAACTTATCAAAACAATTTACATAATATTGAGAGATAATAAAGGGAAAAAATAAACAAAACCGTTCAATAAAATAAATGTTAGGTAGGGGAAAAAGAAATCCATTTTTTTTCAGTAGATGGCTGTAGTGAACGATATCTCATAAAGGATCGATAAAACAATTTCAGAATTATACTCGTTGTCAAGGTGACATTTAGCACTAAAAAAAAATCATTTCCTGTTTTTTGTTTGGTCCATTCAGTTAGTTGTGAGTTACAGGGTGTTAAAGATGGAAGTCAACAAAGAGAAAATTCGATTTTTCAGTTTTTTTTCTTTGATAAAGGCAAAAATGCAAGCCAGGCGGCTGAAATTGTGAATGGTGTTTATGGTGCCGATGATGTAACAGTTAATAACGCGCAATTTTGGTTTCATCGATTCCGTTCAGGTATTTTTGATGTTAAAGACGCACATCGCACTGGCAAGCCCGTCGTCGCAAAATTTCGATAAAATCACAGAAATAATCGAAGTGGACCGGCATGTTAGTAGTCGCAGCATAGGTTAGGAGCTAAAGATCGACCATAAAAAAGTTTTAAACCATTTGCACAAAGCAGGATTCAAAAAGAAGTTTGATGTTTCGGTGCCACACCCACTAACACCGAAAAACATGATGGATCGAATTTCCAACAGCGAAGCCTTAGCCGAACGGAATGAAATCGGACCCTTTCTTAAACGGATGGTGACTGGGGATGAGAAGTAGATCACATACGACAACGTTGTGCGAAAAATATCGTGGTTAAAGCGCGTTGAAGCAGCTCAAACGGTGGCCAAACCAGGACTAACGGCCAGGAAGGTTCTGCTGTACATTTGGTGGGATTGGAAAGGAATCACTTATTATAAGTTGCTTCCATTTGGCCAAAAACTTAATTCGGATCTTTATTGTCAATAACTGGACCCTTTGAAGCTAGCGATTGACCAGAAACGGCCAAAATTGGCCAGCAGAAGAAGTGTCGTATTCCGTCAAGACAATTCCAGGCCACACACAGTATGTGCAGTATCGCTCTGAGCTGTTATATGACAGTTTTAGCTCGTCTCCTTGGATGATTCACATATTATATCACATCTCTAGATTATACGATGCAACTTTTTATTCAGTCTAATTAATTTCGCCTGTTAGGGAGATATAAAAACAAAAACGTATACTAATGCAATCTTGGCGACCCCTGAAATATATAGTATAGGCGCGAGTAAGAACTAGTAATGAGTAAAGGAATAAATTGTAATAAATGAAAAAAAAAAAGTCGATTGACATAATAATACAATAAAAATTCAATATAAGTTGCTATAAAAATAATCTTCTCCTCGTTCATCATCCACGGTCAACTATCTCTCCTAATTAAAAATAATCTTCTATAGTGACTCGCCAGAAACTGCGGGAGCTTGGTTGGGAAGTTTTGATGCACCGACCATATAGTTCGGACCTGACACTAATCGATTATCATCTTTTTCTTGCATTGTAAAACTTTCTTGGTGATAAGAAATTGACATTAAGAGAAGACTGTGAAAATCAGTTACACGAGTTATTCCTCAATAGGGACGAATAATTCTATGAGAGAGGCATTATGAAGCTAACTTTAAAATTGCTACAAATTATAGAATAAAATAGTGCATATTTGACCCAAATCGAACAATCCGAAACATGTATGATAAAATCTTGAATTTCGCTAAAAACAATGGATTTATTTTTCCCTAACTTAATATAAAAATATCGTAAGTGTAAAACTAAATAAAATAATAAAACTCCTTTTCAGAATTCAATCATTACCTTTCTGATCTACACTCTTATCTTACGTCTTTGTATTTTGTTATATATAAACAATTACTAAAACCGCAATGGCTTTCATCTTTATTATATCCAGTTAGTCTGCCAATTAAGACCTTCAGTATTGATACAATATTTGCAAACTAATGTTTACTATTTTTATATTTATTTTGACTTCAATCGAAAACACAATACAAAAATTTTAATCTTCACAATAATTCACCAACGAAACATGGACTAATTAATGCTATAAAATTATAATAAGATACAATTTAACCTGAAAGTCAACTGAAAAAAAAACTGTAGTCATATCAAATGAAACAAAGGCATTTAAAAAAACAAACTGAATAATTAGAGGACAGAGGGAAGAGAGGAGTTATGCCAAAAACTCTTTTTTGACTCCGCCGCAGGGAACATAAAGAGAGTTTGGTGAATAAAGGTCAGACAAAGGACCCAGGGAACGAGGGTAAATTGATAATGAGTGGATGAGTAAATTGTGGTAAATGGTCGAGCGAAGAGACCACAAAGGAGGGCCCGATCGCCTCGGCTCTCCCTAATAATTCTACAGTTATTATCTTCATTAAGCCCCTTCTGTTACATGTTTGTTACAAATGCTCGCTTCAAACTGTTTCTCCGAAATAAGTTGTTAGGATGAGCAAATGCTTTTCGTAAACACGATAATTAACGGAACGCAGTGTTTAAGGAATTAATGCTTAAAAGGTTAACATCAAGCAGTGATTCCTTTAAGCCGTGATCGAACATTAAAAAAAACAGGATGTTTGTCAGCATTTAGAGCAAAGCATTGTAAAAAAAAAAATCTATTGCCGCTCTGGCCCAACATTAAAGTTCTTGAGAGCTACTAACAAGGTTCAATGAAGATTATTTTTAATTAGGAGAGATAGTTGACCGTGGATGATGAACGAGGAGAAGATTATTTTTATAGCAACTTATATTGAATTTTTATTGTATTATTATGTCAATCGACTTTTTTTTTTTCATTTATTACAATTTATTCCTTTACTCATTACTAGTTCTTACTCGCGCCTATACTATATATTTCAGGGGTCGCCAAGATTGCATTAGTATACGTTTTTGTTTTTATATCTCCCTAACAGGCGAAATTAATTAGACTGAATAAAAAGTTGCGTCGTATAATCTAGAGATGTGATATAATATGTGAATCATTCAAGGAGGCGAGCTAAAACTGTTCTATTACAGCTCAGAGCGATACTGCACATGCTCAGGATTCGTAGTCTGATATTCGTATCTGTGAAAACTAGGTTGAGTGAAGAAAGTGCTTAATATTTCGAAAAATTTTGATATTTTCTGAATTGGTGAGTTTTCTATTCACATGATATTTGCATATCATACTTTAGGGTCCAAAATATATTTCAGATTAATTATATACTAATTAATAAACACATAAGAATAACTTTTTTAAAATTTTAATTTCATTATTTACATTATGAAAAGAATATGGTAGCACAATCTAAAATATGTTCAAGAGTTATTAAAATGAATGGAGGAAGTACAAGTCTATACACATTTAAAAATGAAAAATGATACGATGATTGTTAATGAAGACAGAATCTAATAGCGATGAAGATAAACATTTAGGCACAGTTTCTAGGCCATCGAGGATTTTAGATTATTTTGAAAACAAATAAGATAATTTTGATGAAATTATAATTTTACTTAATTGACAGCACTACATTGCCATTTCGAGAGTTTTGAGCTTCTACTAAATTAAGAAAATCACTACCCACTTGAGGTTTTTAAAATCTACCAACATGGATTAAAACTGTGACAACTGTAATAAACTACAGTAACAGTGTTCGCAATTCTTTGAAACACAAAATTATACAGTTCAAAGTAAATGGTGGAAAATTTAGTCTTCTTCTTCGATCTTCCATTCAAATTGCCAAGGGGATACTCCTGAGATCCTTCAGGTCGCCGAAAAGCTTGGCCGTCAATACAGTGCGTTCAGGCCATCTCTGCTTCCGTTTTACTCTTTTAGGACACCTGTTTGGAAAATGTGCTCGGTTGTCAGTTCTCCCTTCCACATTCACACAGTCTTATTTAATTTAGTCTTACTTACCTTTGATGAATGGGGATAAGAATAGAAATGAAAAGAACATAAGAAAGTAAAACTTAACTATTTAAATATATTCATTCGGAGAAAAATGGAAAATGGGACTTACACTTGTCTCGAGAAGTATGCCAGCCGAAAAATGTGTGGAAGTGCTTAAATCTAAATTAGAGAAACATGGATTATCACAAAAAGAATATATTGTATACATAACGAAGGATGGACCAACGGATATGAAAAAAGTTAGTAAGTTTATTAGCGCAAATCATCAATTGTGCTATGCAAATGGGATTCAATTAGGAGTAGTAGATGCATCATACAAAAAAAAAAAAATAAAGAACAGAAGAACCCAAATACAGTGGATAAGAAAACATATGATAGAAGTCTCTCTAATAACATTGGCAAATGAAACAAAGAAACACCAGTTTTTTTTTCTTTTTCTTAAATTTCTACTACCGTTATTAAAACCTGTTTCCGGTATCAAGATCTAAAAAATACCGAATACCTGTATTGAACTTTTGGTCCGATATTGCAATCCCTAATTGAATATAACTATGCCTCCGGAAAAACTTTTTCTGGACTTTAATTGTGATATTGGATGTTTTGGTTCAAATCTTTTCCAACCACTGTTATAGATGACAACAGAACTTCACTCCTTTACAAGCAAGGTTCTATCTTAAAGGACTCCCTAGTTAAATCTCAAAATAAAAGTTAGCATTCTGATGAAAATAAAACTCAATTTCTAAAGAGTTATTTAACCTATTTTGCTTGAATTATAGCCCTTTTGAAAAAAAATCAATATTTGAAATGAATTAATGAGAAACGTCATTGGACAAACATAGAACACAATCAGAGGATGAGGACATATTGCCGATTGGTACCAATTACCAGTCGGTACAATTTACCACGAGACAATGACGTTCATTTAATAGACTTTGGTAATTAATGTACCAGCAATGTCAAAATAACTACTTGGAAAGGAGGTCAAACTCAGGCCAACTCTGATGGACTAATTAAATGAACCTTCGCTTACATGCATAGCCAAACAGGTCCAACATTACACGAAAAGTAACTCCATTCCACAGGGAAAACTTTCCCCCCATACAAGGTAGTTTGTCAGCTCAAGCACATTACAAAGATTTTTTTCAGGTACTTTTCCCCAAAGTATTTCGATTTAGAAAGAAATGTTAAATTAAAATATGGACACCGATGAAAAATTAGGTAACTATATATGTATTCGAAACTGACTGTGACGATTTCTCAAAGATTTGAAGATGACAGGCATAGTGATAAAGCTTAAACTGAAAAAATGCATGAAAAGAAAATACCGAGTAAGCAGGTTAATTAATTGTCATTTTGAGTCTTTATTCTCGTTTCGTTTATTCATTAATTAGTACATAGAATACTTAATCACAGACGCACAAAATGTATAGGTACCTCGATTTCCTTTTCTCCAAGCGAAAAAAAATAAATCAATTTTTTTTTTAAATCTTTTTGAAATATTTGGGCTAATCAAGTTGAAATTCGCAATTAGCTCCCTAAAAATATAAATGATCATATTTTCCAGTACTTCGCCAAAACATTCTTGCAGTACATTTATCCTTAAGATTATCAGTTGAATATATAAGGGAGAAAAAGTACAAATTAAATACCGGAATGCACTGTATGTTTGCTATTTGAATTTATTTTTTTTAAATGTTTTTTTTGGAATATTGGGAGAAAGTAGCATTCGTTTGCGGCTCCCCTCGTATACGCTTTGCAGCACAAATTTTGGGGACCATTGGTCTGGAACATACCGTAAATATTTAATATTTACCTAAAATTAATATGTACCTGTTTATTTATTTTTTTTTGTTGTTCTATTTTCTATTTTATTGATTGTTCTATGTTTTTATTTTATCGCTTCGTATTGATTTCAGCGCGAGTCGAAACCATTTGAAACTATAAGACGGAATTAGCCAAGTAAAATAAGGACCAGAAAGAAGTCCTGGTAGAAATATTTAATATAAGTCAAAAAGTA
>NW_027107227.1:1122847-1124989 GCF_000696795.3 Halyomorpha halys
TATTTTATGTGTATTTTTTTAAACATACATATACTCCCCCTTCTTTATTTTATTTTTTAACATATTTATTTATTAGGAAGGAGGGAAAGTGTTTTGTAAAAAAGTTTTAAATCTAAGATATAATTTTTTTAGAAAAAGTTATGTAAGTAAGAAATCTATTTAAAAACAAACTTTTATGAAGTTATTATGATATTATTTTAATGATTAATTAACTTTAAAGATGTGCCAAGGGCAATTAGCCTGCAATTTCAAGATTTAAAAAAGAAATTACATCAATATTGAAGGTAGGGCCAAAGAAATCAGGGGGTAGTTAAAGGAAATAATGTAATTGTTATATAAAAATTAAAAAAATCTTTTTGTAGGTGGTATCCTTGAGAATGGCCTGAGGGCCGAAACGTTGGAGAAATTTTAAAGAATAAAAGATGAGGGGAAAAAATGATCAAAATTGTTTTAAATTAAGAATAAATGATAATACTTTTAGTATTCCTCTAAAACGTTCCATCATGATCTGTTTCTTGTCTTCATTCGACTGAACCCCATTAGACAAAACATGGGTGTTCCTAAAAGAAGCACCAAAAAAAATCTATATAGAATAAAAAAATTTTAAGAATTTACTCTTACTTAATTAAGTATAAGTTATTGTTCGTAAAACTGTAAGGTTGTCAAGGTAAAAGACAAATAAAAAAATTTTATTATCGGAAATGAAAATGTGAAAATTGTGGTCGGCATTACAAAAACCTTAAATGAGTAAATTTTTATAACTTCTTTTAAACCCCCTAGAAAAAATTATCATACAACTAAACTAAAAAAAAAAAAATCAAAAATAATTTACAATGCCCAATAAAATGCATTATCAATATAAACAATACTGTAATTATTCATACTTTTATTTACTTAAGATAGTAAATTAAATTTAAATACAGTCTATAATTATCAATTGAAGTATTCGACTGGTACAGTAGCACTGTGATGGCTATTCAAGGCAACTTTACTGATTCTTTAAAACATACCGAAACGACAAGACATTTTTAAAAATGGAAATGACCTGAGGCATGACACGAAGAATCGAAAAAATAATACAAGAACGTAAGATAAAATATTCTCGCTGTCCATTTTATTGCTAGCTCGCCAGCGGAAGCCAGAGAGACACTATTATGTATTCCGGTGAAGCATTTATGCCTACAACTGCCCGGCGTATTTCAGCCCTTCCTCACTCGACGTGACAAATTTAAATATTTTATCGTTCCCTGTACCGGCGGCTTAATTTCCATGTACCCCTCTCACCCTCATCCAAAAAAAAAGTAAAAATAATATTTCATTAGTGAACATTTCCTGCCAAGTTCTACCTCCATTTAGAATATATGCGAGTCGAAACCATTTGAAACTATAAGACGGAATTAACCAAGTAAAAGGAGGACCAGACAGAAGTCCTGGTAGAAATATTTAATATAAGTCAAAAAGTAGAAATTTGTTATCAGCATCCAAGAAAAGGTAATTAAGCAATTTTCAGAACTAATGTAACGCTTTCGAGATCTCTTTCAGGCACCAATTTAACCAGCATTAATTTCATCTAATAATTTTAATTCGCACTTCAAAACGAAGTGAATATACAATAATATCAACTGTATCAAAATTTTAAGAAATTTTCTCTTCTTTAGTTTTAGAAAAAAAAATTCTAAAACAATTTAAAGTTAAAAATAAAATATATATTCAAATTAATTTATTTCCGAAAATAAAGGAGGACACAAACTTGAAATTACTAATTAACTCCCTAAAAACGTAAATGATAATTAATTATTTTTTTTATATATGCTTGTTTGAGATTGGTTAAGTTTATTTTTAATTTAAAACAATTTTGACCCATTTTTCCCCCTCAACTTTTATTCTTTAAAATTCCTCCAACATTTTGGTGCTCAGGCCATTCTCAAGGATACCACTTACAAAAAGTTTTTTTAATTTTTATATAACAATTACATTATTTCCTTCAACTACACACTGATTTCTTTGGCCCTAAAAAATTTATATCCCAGATTTAAAATTTTTTTACAAAACACTTTCCTTCCTTCTTTCACTTACATTTACAACTTAAAAATAGAACCTACCTCCAACAGGTTAGGACTCTGTTATCTACTTATCATATAA
>NW_027107227.1:1126979-1132996 GCF_000696795.3 Halyomorpha halys
CTTCAACACACAACTCTGGAATTTCTAATGAAAATAATATAATATCAATGAAATCTAATTTAATTTCATTAAAATCTATTTAATGGTAACATTTCCGGTCTAACGCGTTCTGAAGCCGTAAATAGTAAAAAACCACAACTTCTAGTACATGAGCCGGGAAGAAAAAAAAGGCAGTTATCTCACCCCAATCTATTATTACTTTAATGAAAACTATGTATAATTACTAGTCAAAATTAATGAGTCTGTCAAGTATAGGTAGGGGGAATAAAAAATAGCGGCTGTTTCAAAACATTAATTTTTCATTCGGAGGTCTATATCTGAAAAACTACCAACAACACTAGAAAATCAAAGAGAACATTATTTAAAGAAGAGTCAATTTTCTGAAATATTAGCCCTATAAGAGCTATTTAAGTCCAATAGGTCTCGAGATATAGCTTTTTAAAAAGCAACATTTCTTAAAAAGCTACCGAAAGATTAGTAGTTGGTTAATTTATTTTGAGAAATCTAAATCTCAGGAACTATGTGACATACAGATGTCTATTAGCACTAAAATTAAAGCTAGTTAAATTTACTACAAAATAGTTAATCATGTTTATCTTTGTAGGAGAAGTAGTTTTTATGATATTTGACAAAATAAACTCACAAAATGTTAATTTATAGTTGTTAGTACAAACTGTTGGATTTTTAAAAAATATGTCTCTAGATCCATATGACGCACATATGTCTACCAACACTCAAAATAAAGGAAATTTAACTTACTATAAAGTAGTTTTATGACACTTATCTTCGTAGGAGTAGTAGTTTTTATATGAATATAAATGTGGCAAATGAAAATTTGTCTGAACAACTATAAATCAATCTATTTTAGTACATTTCATGTAAACTATTACTCCTACGAAGATAAACATCATAAACTACTTTATAGCTCAATAAATTAACTTTAATTTGAGTGCTAATAGACATCTGTACGTCAAATGGTTTTTGAGATATAGATCTTTCAAAATAAATTCACTAACTACTGACCTTTACAGATCAGATAAAGATACATCTTTATGAAAAGCTTTTTAAAAAGCTATATCTCGAGAACTATTATACATAAATAGCTCTTTTAGAGCTCATATTTTAGCAAATTTTCTCTTCTTTAAATTACATTCTCTTACGTTTTCTTGTGTTGTTCCTACTTTTTAAGATACAAAGCTCCGAATGAAAAATTAGTTTTTTTTATCGCTTTGAAACAGCTACCATCTATTCTCCCTACCTATACTTGGCAGACTCGTCAATTTTGACTAGTAATTATACATAGTTTTCATTAAAGTAATCAAAAATCAGGGTGAGATACCTGCCTTTTTTTTTCCTCTTGGGCTCTAGTACTATTCTTTTATGATTTTCGCGTGTACGATTCAAAAAATTAAACAATGAATAAGATTAAACCAGTTTGAAAATTCATTTCTACACAAGATTCCGTCATCATAATTAAGAATCTACAATCATAAGAACGTTTGCGTTGGTACAGAATGTTCCTACTGTTGAGACCTAGCTGACCAAATTAATACATGGTATCAACTCGGTTACGATAGAGAACCAATGATTCTAGTTTATCAATATTCTGTTTTGTTTGTATTGACTATAGAGTTTATAATCTATTAATTTAAAATCATTTGTAAAATTAAAATTAAGGGAGAAGTAATATAATAAGTAAAACAATCTTGCTATGTCTCGGATGTCATGATGTCTAAGCACTAATACTGACAAGCCAATTGAAGTTAAATATAAATTCTCAAAAGTTATTTCTTTAAGTTGTTCAATACAGTTGATTATTACGTTAATAAGAGTAACTAAAACAGAATGAAGATGGAATGTTTAAGTCACATGAAGTTAGCTGGTAGATATGGTATATTGAATGTATATAGATAAATAATGTGCTCTGTTAGGGACGAAAATAATTTTGTAATGTAAAGAAGCTTACAGAAGAAATTATTATTTTAGAAATTATTATTAGAAATTTGAGGGAAATTAATGAGATTGATTTATTAATGCATTAGAGAGCAATAAAATTCTGTTTTTGCAGTCATCCATTAAAAATAACGCGTTATGTATACAAATAAAATGAATTCAGCAGAGCAAATTTAGATATAGATAATAAAAACTTCTTGGCTTCCTTCTCTGAGTTGAATTTAGAATATATATATAGCGGCTAAAAAATTTAAAAAGTATATGACAGAAAAAATGGGCCACAGTGACAGACATGTGAATGAAAAATCTATCTTAAAATAAAAAAAAATATGTGATATTCATATGCAAAAATTCATTATATTAGTTTATGTATTAATATAAGAATAGACATAATTTTAGTTAACGAAATCAAATTTTTTACTGTTCACAAAGCAATAAGATATATATTTTATTATTTGGATACTCAGCATGAATATCCCCTACCTAATACGCCATTGCAGGCTAAACATAAGCAATACTGGTCCCAAATGTGCAAGGAAAATTGTAAATCAGAGCCCGGTAAAGTGGGGGGAGGGGTAGAGGGGTTCCTTCTCTGCCTTCCCAATTTATGATTCTTAGAGATGCAACGTGACCTAACTCCGCCAACGAATCTAATCAGCTAATAGACCATGTAGGAGCCGAGCTATCCGTCCAAAAACTGATCTATCACTAAAGTAAAACTTCAATATGCCAATACAAAACTATTTTATCGAAATTCCAACTGCATACTGTGTATCAACAAAAAAAAAAGATTTTCCTTTTTTTTTTTAATTTATATTATAGTTCATTTAGTTAAACTAGTCACTAAGCCCCCAGATCTTTATACGATATGGTTTTGAATACTTTCTCGCAAATGAGATAGACTAAAATCTTGTTGTAGGTTACTACTTCGGAGACTAAGAAACATAAAAAGTCCGGTATCAATTTAGGCACACCAAACGCGTTTGAAACCCTCGCACACTTTAAAATAGGGATTATTAATGACTCGTATCCCATCTGTCCTATTGCTCAGCATATATAATATAAGAGTATAATCCCTAGTTAACTCGACTCAACCCTATAATCCTTTTCGAGTACATATTGTGTGTATGAGGTGCTAGGCACAGAGGGCCATATGACATATTTTTCCATGGTTTTGAGGCTGCTAATTTCGAAAAAAAAAGTTGTAATCAATCAAGAACCAGTAGTTTTTTGAAATACATTAATTTTGTAAATATGGACTTAAAAAATGAAAATTTCTTTTTTTCCCTGAGGAAGCAAAAGTAGTGGATGAAATTTGATATACCGAATCATGCATCCTATACATCATTGGACTATTATCAAATGAGCCGTTTTCGAAATATTATTGTTTTAACGAATATCATTTTGCGCTTACCTAAGTGAATGAAGTGAATGGAATTAGCTGAAATTATTATTTTACCCGATTTACACTAATCCCCAACTGTACTCTCATTTTAGATCAAATGAGATAAGCCGTTTCCCAAATATAGAGGTTTCTAGGAAAATATATTCGCGCATTTCTAAGTAAAAGTACAGGATTCTATTTGATAAAATCGGTACTGGATCATTTTCACGCTAATTCCTAACATTCCTCTGTTTTGGGTAAAAACTGAACAAGCATTTTTCGAAGATCCGCCAAGAGAAGTACATTTTTGCCTGCATAAGCATAGTAGAAGATAGAATTTGATTCGAAACCGCCTAGATACCAAATTCCACATGGATTGATTATGCCTGAACCAACTTTGGTCCATGATGTCTATTACTTATAATTCGAGTGAAAATCTTCGATTTTATGAACAATTTTTTTTTTTTATTTTCTTAATTTACAGTCAGCCTAATAGAGACCTTCAGTCAATTATTATAGCCTAAATATAAATGTATATATAGTTGACCGTAAAGATTTAAATATAAGATGGTCAGGGTTGCGGTCAAAAAAATAACAAATAGTTTATAAATTTATTATATTTTATTCTTATATTTATTATAGCTTAAGATTAATCACTTGTACACTTTGAGTAATTAATTCGGATTCCGATATTAGCGAAACTATTTTTTTGGTCAATTAGATTCTCATCTTATGACTTGAGGATATTTACCTTAAAAATGAAATCTAGGTTGTTCTTTTGTTTGTCAAACATCATAAAAAAGAAACACTACGTTTACATTGACACTTTTGCCAAGGATTATTTATTTTCGAGCGGAAATATCTTACTGAGTATGTAACAAGCATTGGATATTCCCAAACGGCTTATAGATTTTAAATTTATCCATCCACGAAACTAAAATCAGATTCTTTACGATTAACTACTTTAAAAAATCTTATCTTACGATATAAAAAAATCTCTTCTCGCAATCTTTTGAATTTTACAAAAATAAAAAAAAATCCTTAACTCAAAACATGCCTGTTATTCGGAACCAGATAAAAATAAACCTTAACCAATTATGAAAAAAATGTCCAGGGGAGGATCGGAAAATTCTCTTTTTCGTTTTTTTTTTTACTATTGAAAATTCTTTGGAAATAAAATACTTCACTATATTTTTACTGCTAAGTTAGGCAATGTTACGGCAATATATATATATCATATAGATGAGAAAATTGTTTCTGTTTAGCTAAATCAGACATTTGGACCACTGTACTGCGGCCAGAATCTCTAGGTAAGCGTTAAGCATACGGGAATAGCATATACGTTCTGCTTCCACAAACTTTCAGTACTAGGGGAATTGTTGATATAGAGAACTAGGGAGGGAGAGAAAGGGAACGTATAATTTTCGATTCATGCAAAATATTAATGAAGATTGGACACGTTTTTATAGAGATATGTGCCAAATACTGTCATTAAAATTAATACAATCCTAAATAAGTCGTATTTCAAGCAAAACACTGATACATTTTATACCTCATTTAATGAATCCAAATTTAATTGTTTAACAAATTAATAAATGATAGGTATAAAGGAAATAGGAGGGAGAATTAAAAGATATGAAAAAAATACAGGAAGAAAGGTATTAATTAATTTTTCTTTTTGTGGAAAAATATTTTCCTCTCCATAGTAATCCTATTGAGAGACCTTCCATTAATTAAAATACCTTCCATGCCATTTGCATCCTACAATCTTGACAGCACCCTTTCAACTGACTATTATAATTATTTTTCATACACCTATATTAAAAATAAAATTGAGAGCTCGGAAGAACTGAACAATAGATAGAAATTTAATCAGAGGAATAATAAAATAAAAATAAAACTACGTCCCTAATGCAACATCCATATGAAATAATAAAGTCCTAAAGAATTGGTTACTACCCGGATATAAATTAGCCACGTGATGTCAGTAATTAGTATTATAAATTTTCTAATCCTATCTTATACTTCTTTATTTCTATAACTTCTCAATAATGTTTCTGTTTCCAAAATGAGTATAAATAAACAAATCATTTTTTTTTTAAATTTTATTAATTAACAATAAAAATAAAATGATTTGAGAAGATACATTTTCTGATTACCTATAAACAAACCTATAAACAAATAACATTGTACGTGGCTTATCCCATATTCGGGGCAAAACAGGGAACTAACGTAAATTAAGTTTAAACAGTTAATACTTTATAACTGTCTAATCAAACTTATTTGACATATTTTTGTTAGATTTATATAAACAAAACTTAAAAAACTGAATACTGTAAAGCTAAATTAAACTATATCGATATTTTCCAAAAAACGAAGCCATTAAAAAAAACTTTCTTTTATTTAAAGCATTTCTTAACAATTTTATAAAAAAAAAAAATCCGATGAACTAAAATGATAATGAGGAAAAAATAATATTTTTACGAAGTATTTTGCTCAAAATATTTTAAATTACATTAGAACGTTGAAAAATTAAAAAATATTTTTTTTTTTTTTAAATCTCTTGAAACTATTATGTGTCAGAAACCGGGAAAATCAATTAACAAAGAGATGGAAGAAAGCAACTAAACAATACCAAATCAATGATACATTAATCATAGTAATTACAAATATACATAAT
>NW_027107227.1:1133097-1142149 GCF_000696795.3 Halyomorpha halys
TATATTGGAAGAAGATAGTTGACCGTATGAAGTAGATTGGAGGAAGATAGTCCGGATGGTGGTCAATAAATAAGTAGTTATATATAAACTTTTTCCACATTTATAACATACATCTACCTAATGTGATATTAGATAAGAAATCAGACGTTTTTGTCAGCTTACCTGTTTATATATTCTAGGAAATCTATCAATATATTTATATTTGTATGTAATATCTTACAACTTATACTTCCAATTTTATTGCATATATTTACCTATTGTAATATTAGATATGATATTTATTATTGTATTATTAGATATGATATCTCTTGCCGTTTGCTCCACCTGCTTCGGTTTTTCTGGTCAGTTCGTCACAGAACATTATTCTTATCAGGTTATTATAGCTGCTGTTCATTTTTGTCCAATTTCTTAATATCTCCTTTTGTATATTACTATACCCCAGCTATACCATATCTACACTACTTATCTGTTGTAACTATGACCTCATACATCTACCTCTTCACCATATTTAAAACCAGTTTTAATGAGTTGTCTACAATTTATGTGTCCTTTATATTTATATTTCCTCATATTGTTATTATTAATATTTTATTTTTAGTTTTTCAATATACTTTATAAACTTGACAATTCTTTTAATTTTTATTTTTATTTTTAATGTTTTGTTAATTCTAAAATGTTTCTATCATGCTTTCTCATTTATCCCTGAAGAAGCCCTGCAAAGTAGGCCGAAACGTTATTAACAATAAATAGTATTCTGTTACTATTTTGATACCTTTATCGACCGCCACTTAGACTATCTTCCTCCAATCTAAAAATATATTTTAATCAGTTTACAATGAAGGTATAGATGGATCAAATTAGACCCATCAATACAACTATAAAGTAAAACCATGCCCAATATTTCAATAATTTAAATTATTTCTAGCGAATAGGGATAAACGGAAATTTCGCGTGACCGCATTGAGTGAGAAGTGCAGCCGGGGAGAGTTGAGGATTTATTACGGCTCTTTTTCGATGTTGGACCGCTTCCAGATCTGGCTAGATTAACATTCTCCAACAGTGCTGCGAGTAAAATTGATTTTGCCTACCGGTTATGATAAATGTTTCTTTTACAATTGCAATGCTTCGATAGAACAGAGTAGACATTTCATAAAATAGAACATCACAGCCTAGATTATGCCAATAATTATCCATAATTTATGAAATTGATACACCTAACCTCAAATTTAAAACCAATATATATAATTTTTTTTATATATTTTTTTACTATATGTGTACTATACACCTACACTATATACGCATAATAACTTATATTTATTAATACCAATAAATTAAACTAAATTTTATGAGTAATTCTTTCGAACTAAGTTGTAGTTGACCGTAGATGGAGATAATTACGATGATTAAGTTCGCTGAGGAATAAAAAAGTTAGTATAGTACCTCATGAAATTCACTGTTTTGAAAGTGGGGATGTTTTAGTCAAACCATTTGCTAAGTATTGCCCGTTATTGGGATGCGAGGAAAATTGCTGAGGGTAATTATCCAAATATACATATTTATTAATTAAGATTATTTGAGTCCTACAAAAACTATTACAATTATTGTATTCCTTTCCAAAGACTTTTGTGTTTAGCAGTTCACCAATAATATATCTTTTAATTTATAAAATATTGTTACCATTGAAACATATATAACATAATTAGGGGTGGTACTGGGTAATATGATCGTATAGTGATATAAAAAGTATTTATTTACATAGTATATATTATTGAATGATCCAGATAAATATGGTTTGCCATAGAATAGTGTTGTATTATAAATAATTAACTAATAAATCTGTGAATTGCTTAATGGATGGTGAATGCCGTAGGTGTTGTCTTGGCCGTGGGTGTTGTTTTGTTTTAACCGTGGCGTTCCAGATCTGAGTAGCCCCTGTTTTGTCTGCTCTTCCTAGAGGACTTCTTCTCGTCGATTTCTACTACTATTACTAAGCCCATAACATTAATATCTATAGTTACTTCGGGTTCCTCAGTCATTAATTACATATAGCAGAGCCTACTTCGAGATTTTTTTGTTTTTTTTTTAACCTGTTTATTTGTATTTTAACTTATTTACTTCTTTTAACTAACTTTTTGTTTTTTATATCTATAAATTAGTTTGTTTTTAATATATATATTTTTTTTTCTAAACTGGTCTACTGCTGTGACTATTGTGTCTTTGATTTTTTTTTATATTATTATTGAATGATAAATTCTTTTATCGGATCTAATGTGGGTTATAGATCACTGGAGAGGGGAGGTATGAGAGAGTGAAATAGGGAGACTGAAATTGACAAATAAATGGAATAGGATTGTTAAATAAAATCAAATTGTTAAATAACGGAAAAATAGATATAATATAATGTATTTAGTGTATAGAAGATTTTTATTCGTAAAAAAAAAAAAAATGTTCTTACATCATGCAAATATATGTAGTGTAATTATGTCCAATCATGGATTGATGTGTATTGTTGCAATCCAATGTAATTGGGCAGGATGGCTAAATAAAGCGTTCCTCTCCTATCCTAACTAAGTTAAATTATATATTTTTTTTTTTACTATTTTAATAAAAGATTGAAGTAGAACATCCCAAAAATCGTGATAAGAATATCTAATAAAAAAAATCTTATATTGTTAATACCAAATGTAATAATAAACAAACATAAAATATATTTTTTTTCCCCCACAAATACTAAATATCACAGTGTTTTTATCAAAGTACGTTACATTACATTTTTTATTTATTCATTTTTCGTTTTATTAAAACGTTAAAGTAGTACATATTTCCTAATATTTTTAATACTAAATTAAAGTAATCAACAACGTATTTTTTTAGTTACTCCGACTACCATTCATTTTTTCTTCATGACTATGATATATTACATTTCTTATTTTTATTTTTTTAATATTTTAATAAAATGTTGATGTAGGAAAACTCTAAAATTGTTGAAAGAATATTTTAAATACTATTTCCTGATATTAATTGTATCTATAAAGATTAGTAAGCCTATTTTTGTTTCTGTCCATTTACGAAAAATCCGTATACGATCAAACTTGATTATTTATTATAATTATTAATAGTATTCATATTAATTATTTTCATAGTTTTTTTAATTCATATTATTCATTATCGCTAAGCACCGAGTAAAGTTATTTATAGAAAAGAAATTTAAATTGATTATATTGATAATTTAAATCATAAAATAAAACAAAACGAAAGTAATTCAATCATAGATGTAAAGTATTCGAAACAGCTTCAATCGAGAAAATATTCTATTAAAGAAATAGACGAGAAAGAGCTGTTGCCAATTAGCCGGTTACCACAGGACCGCAATATCACCCAGAGATCAAAGTGTGCTGGATCAACTCCGCAAGATACCGCAAAAGCCATTATTTAATCAAGCCGGGACCACAATCCCTCCAGTTCTAAATCACTGCCAGGCATGACGGTTTCGATAAAACGAAAGGATGATCATTGAAACCCAGAATAAAGGTGAGCTTTTTTGGCAGACACGCGACGACCAAATTAGAATTCCAGTGATCCAAGCGCTCCAACCCCCACGTACATACACATTTTCCGAGACACATAAATTCCAACCCATGCCCTGGGAATCGGATGTCCGTCCGCTGGAGAGGAAATCAGACTATCCGATCTGCAATTATGTAGCGGCACATTCATCATCTACTTTTTTTAAAAGAGAAAAAAGAGTTCTTTTTTTTTTACAATTCATTGCCACTAGATAGGAAAATATCGTTACACCCCAGGTATTATAAATTTTCAATAAAAAATTAAGCTGGTTAAATAATATAATAATATCAGAGCTACCTCGTTGCTACGAGCCATAAACGGTTAAGCCATCTTGAATACCACATAATCATATTATAATTTTTTAATCACTTTATTTATTTTTTAAATTTAGCTAACTAAATAAATCTTTTTAAAAATGGGGTCTGAATATGATGATAATAATAGTAATATTTACAGATGAATACTAACTCCGTTACACCCCAGGTTTATATATTGTTCGATTAACAATTAGATTAGCTGAATATATAGGCTATGTTGTCGTTATATCTCATAAAGATGTTAGTCATCCTAAATTCCTCATTTAGTGTATAATTTTTTAAAGATTTTATTTATCTCACGAAAAAAAGACGAGAGCACTCTAATATTTGAACTAGATGCGAGACTTAATTTTTAAATAAAAAATATATATTTGAAAGATCATTTTAATGATGAATCCTCGATCCTTATTTTTCACATTCGCAAAACCTGAATGTAATATTTTTCTTTAGATTCGTAATAAAACAACTATACATTTAATTATATCAGCTACGATACTTTTCAGGATGATTAGTATGATGCATGATAGTATAATATTATTATTGTCACTTTCATGATGCATAGCCCCCAATAAGCGAGGGTTTACCGAAAAACATGTTTCAATATTATGTGAAATAACGTTGTTGAAACGGACAAGTTCTTTATAAAAATAAACTAGATACTGTGTAAGAAAAAATATGTTAGACCTTTTCCTATACTACAAATAAAATTTTGGAGATTGTAAAAATTTTTAAATAACTCAATAACAATATTTTTTTTCATACAACATAGTGCACGTTATAAAATAACAAAAGACTAACCGAAAGCAGTTTCAGCTTCGAACATTTGATTTCGCTAAGCCTTTTGTGATTTTATTACTAATATTATGCAAGTATTAGTACTATGTTCAATAGAATATAGTACTAATACTAATAGAATATGATACTAGAATATGTTGGTAATAACCAACATTATGTAAGCTAAGGTTCGATGCTGAGCCTTTGGTTTCACTAAGCAGCCTTTGTTGTCACTTTATTACGAGTACTATGAGGTTACAAAAATAATTATTACAGATATATATATTTTAAAAAAATGTTAGAAAGCTTTAAGAAATATAACGGAGTAAACTTCATAGGGCCAACGTAGCACTCATGAGGGGAGATTTGACTTCCAGAGTGGGTCTGTACCGGGAGGGCGATGAGAAAGTAGGGAGGGATCCGGAAGGGTAATCCAAGTGTTTGCTGAGGATTAGCATCGGCAAACAGGGATTGAGGGATGCACTTGGACGTCCACGCCTTTTAAGCAAACACTGTCCTTTAAGTCACATTCCGCCTGCCCAACAAATCCTCCCACCGGGAAAAAACATTTTCTAGGGTGGAAAGTCATACTCTACCTCTTTCTTAATCGTAAACGCATAGAAAATCCGATATTTGGATTTAAGAGACTCGATGTGTCTCAGAATGCATTTGGTGCAGGCAAATACGGATGTTTATTAGGTGTAAATTACTTTTTTTTTAACGCTTAATCTGATAAGGTTATGTTTACATTTAAATTTCAAAATCGAACATTACTCCATAAAACTTACTAAGTAGAGGAATATATAGAGCACTTTTAAAGACAAATGAAAAAAATTAACTCTTTCAGCCAAAACTTTCATAAGGGTATAGGAAATTTAAGGCTTTTGTAAATAAAATATCAAATAAAAATATTGGTTACTTCCAAACAAGTATACAAAAATTTTTCAGGCATGAAATGATAAAAATAAAAGTTGTTGCTTACAGTATATATTACATATACAGACACAGACATATAAGATATGAGATAAGCGGAGCTCCGAATCATTAGCGCACATAGCAACGGAAAGCCTGATTGCTTATGTGAAAGGCGTACAATTGGCCTGCTAAATTTACATCGGCCCACTAACAGGCCAGGAACAGATGCACAGGCCCATCACCACATCCTATTTGCCGCATACTGCTAACCTTTGTTAGTAACAATGTACTTTCTGAACACTAAAATCAATCGGATTCGATTTCAGATAGGGAAAGGTCATGTTAACTATAATTTTGAGTTATTTCGTCACATTCTGTTGGAAATAGAACTATCTTAATAGGATTTTTTGTTTGTTTTGGTTTTCTTTAACTATTTCGCAAACAGTAGATTTCCATTTTTTTGAAAGTATATTATTACAATATAACTTCCATGACTTCTGTAGTTTGAAAGAACAAAAATGGTTGTAACCTATTTTGATTCTGAACTCAAGTCAAACACAAATCCTCAGAAGGATACCCTCATGGAAAAAAAATGCTTATAAATAAACATTCAACGATCTCAACATTGTTGAGGTATTGGATTGTGGAAGGGCATAGCAGCAATTTTCGATAATGTCCTATCAGCGCCGGGGCTAAATGCATCATTAGCAGGTTATTTCATCCTTCCGGCCTGGTGACCACCTCCTAATCGGCGGAAATGACGTCGAGCGTTAGCACTGGACCTAGGCATGCATGGTGAATTATGCCGGACTGATATGGTTTGGGCAGAAGCTGGTTATAACCACAATATAGTTGATTAACGCAGGTTAAAAGCTTCAACAAAGGTTTAAACGAGCTAATCAACATGCTTATTTTAACAAAAATACTTTAATAAAAAATGCGAAGATTAAATTCAGTTCGCTATGGATGTATTGCCTTTGAGAAGGAGGCAAAATAACAACATATACAACTTAAGGAACCAACAGTGAACGATATATTATTTTTATAAAATGTAATAGGGTGTTATATGCCCTGGTCAAGGAAACAAAAGAGAGGACTTATTTGATCGGCTAGTAAGGTCGAAGAGTTGTACCGTATGTATATTTAGGACACAATTAAGAAATAAGGATGTATTTTGTTATAATTATTTAAAATTGTTCATAATAATAATTGTAGTAAAAATTCCAGAACAGGCATAATACCATTACATCACACAGGAATTCAATCTTATACACACCGCAAAATATATTATTACAAATTAATTTATTTTATTATGACCAATTTTTCGTTTGAATTTAATTTTAATTCCCAAAGAAATATAAGTTTACATAATAATTTACATGCGATGCTTGTGGATTTGGAAGATAATGAATAATGATCGTGTTGGCATTGAACCTTCCAGATTGTTATAATTTATAATTTTTTTTGTAATTATCCGTTTTACTTATCCACTACATATTTATACATTTTAATATCTTTTGGCTCTCATAATTTTACATTTAAATCTTTTTATATGTTTTAATCTCTAATTGACTATTTTATCTCAACGTTCGTTTTTGGACCGTTGGTTTTCTGATTATCTAACGTCTTTGTCGACCTGCACTCTAACGACTGACTACAACTGTAAGTTATTTTTTTATCTCTTATTTCTTCCTTTCTTATTCTCCATATTTCTTCTTATTTTTTATAATATTGTTTTTACATACTCCCCGTTAATATATTCGTTTTTACACGCACTTTATATATTGATACATTTTATTACTTTTCGGCCTGTCCCTTTATATATAGATACTTTAATTACTTTTCGGGCTCTCCCTTTATATATTGATACATTTTATTACTTTTCGGGCTCTCATTATTTTACACCTTTTTATGTTGGTTTTTTTCCTTTTTTTACTCTCACATTGACTATTTTATCTCTACGATATTTTGGCCTTTAGATTTCTATTTATGTAACGTCTTTTACCGACCTGCACTCTAGCGGCTTTTCCTGCTATTTATATCAATGTAGCCTGGATTATCTTTCTATAACCTTACTCTCGCATTTCTTACTTTCTTCATTCCCATTTCTCCATTTATTTCTTCTTATTCCCTGTTCTTTCCTTTTACAAAATTGTTTTTTTTTGTTTGTTTTTTTCATAAGCTCCATTATTAATTTAACTAGTTCTTTATAGATTATTTCCACTGTATCATTTATTTATTACTCACATTTATATTTATATAAATAATATATTGTAATCAATCTACTACTGTCTTTATCCATAGTTATTAATCAACTTTTTTCTATCTAAATGATGATTGTTGTCTTTTTGTTTTTATAGCCCTGATGAAGACCTGAAAATCAGGTCGAAACGTCGGCATAAATAAATATTTTTTTGTTTATTTATGTTGTTCTTTGCTGACCGCACCTCCCGACCATCTTCTCCAATCAGTAATCTACGGTCAATATCTACACCTCATCATTATTATAATTGTTTAGTTTTGATAGTATTATTAACGTGTATTGATTTTTAATATAGAATCATAGAAGTCAATAGTTTTTGGATGATTATCATTAGGAGTCAATAAATATTGGTCTTATTATAGAACAAGGATTCCACGAGAACAGTGCAGCCAGTATTTATTGTAACAGCTTTCAAAAAATAAAAAAGTAATGCAATCGAAAGATGTAACAGCTGTTGACCATACTTATTATAAATTATTTTCTTCAAGGTTCCTTGAATACTAATGAATACAACATACCATATAAAAAGCTCAACGTTTGCGTTAAACTCATAAACTCATTCTTTATAAAAGAGTGTTATCTAATTTTTAGGTTACCACCTCAGAAACTTTACCAAATCACGTTTTTCTAAAAATAAAAATTGTTTCTTACCAAACTTCAAAACAGCAGATTATCCAATTTCTTCTTACCTGAAAAAATAAAATAAAAACATTATTATTTATTTTCAAGAAATTTAATTACATCAAGAAAAAATCATTACTTAAAAAAAATTAAATCCTCAAGAATTTAATTTATCTTATGATCGACACAGCATGATGTTCAAAACTGTACCTGTAGTTTATTAAATAAGTTTTTTCAAGGAAGCAATGCGTCCCAACCTTTAAGGCAATACTACTCAAAATTGACATTAACCACAAGTTTGGTTCAATTACCTTCTTCTGTTTCTCACATATTTTTTTGAGATATCTGCACCTAGATTTCGATTGAAGACATTTTTAACTGCAGTAGAGATATAGGGAGATGTGTGAAAAAGATGTTTTTCTTTAGAAATATTTCTTATCCCCCTAAGATAATGTTTTAATAATAATATTTTCTCGTGAAACATCCTTTACAGAAACGTACCTGGTATGCATTACTTATAATGTTTGAATCACGTCAACTTTAGTCATAAATAAAAATACTGGAAAAATTTATGGAAATTTTCAACATGTACTAA
>NW_027107227.1:1142594-1148013 GCF_000696795.3 Halyomorpha halys
ATCATTTTTTATTTAATTTAAAAGAATTTATCAATATTATTTTTAACCAACCGTTCAAGTTTATCAAAAAATGTATCTAATTATATACAGGTACTATGTATTATGTTTTATGAACTAAATAGACAGCCCTTTTAATTGGTAACGGTATGAATAATAAATAAAATAAAATATCTCCAGACGGCATGGCCTAATAACAAGGCCATGGACTATACCCGTTCTTTTCTATGATTATATTTCAACACTAATTATTATTATTATATATCAGTGATGCGGCGAGAGGGACGCTCTGGGATCTTTTGGGCTCTGCCCTACCCCTTACACGTGGGAGATAGAGGGGCTCAGGGATCCTCAGGTTGATTTTGTAAATATTGGATATTAGAGTGTAAATGTAACTAGAGACTATATTATTTTATTTATTTATTTTTTATACGCATAGTTTGATTATGTTCATTTTGTTTATTCTTCTGTTTGTATATATTTTAAGAGAGGTTTTTTTTTCATTCATTTATTTATTTTATTTTAGTACGTATGAGATCATTCTTTGCCCACAACTGTATGGTAGATTGTAATATCTATCAATAAATAAAAAGTATTTAAAAAAAAAAAATATTATATGGGCGACATACCATGGAGATCTTAGTCGTCGCGAGATGAATTAGGAACACAACGCCCGTTTCGTGAAATATATCACGTCTAATATATTTCAACAATAATCGAAATTATATAATTATAATGTATTTATAATTAAAAATATTTGTGGATGAATATATTAAATTTAAAAAATAATTTTAGTTTTAAGTAAAACTCATTTTTTCGTTTACTTGTTATATTAATCAATATTGAAAGCTCTGGCTGCATATATCAATAGAGAATGAGGCGATACAATGAATACGGCCAAATTCAGCAGCCAATTCGCCGGTGGTCAGTGCGCTATCAGACCATTGATTCAGAGCCGATATTAAAGGCAGAAGGTGCCATTTGGCTATTTAGAATCAGAGAGTGTTCCCCCAGCGGTGGGTCTAACACAGGCCAACTACGCGCTTTGAATCGGCTAGATGGGCTACAGATGGGACGTAGAGTCAAAAACCCCTCCCCATTACAAGACCAATTAGTAACGGATTGGTTGTTAAAATGTAATCAGGGACGGGACAAGATGAGAGTAGACCAATCAGAAACGTCGTTACATTCATCTTCCCCCACCTCAGTTACGGTTAATCGAATATTCACCGGGCTGCATGCTCCAAGAACGAGCTTCGGGCTTCAAACTCCATCTTTGGCTCTAGTGAGGCCTGTTCAATCAATATCAAATTTATCACTCTTAGTATGTAACTAAATTATAATCCAATGTGAAATACTATATACATGTGACGATTTTGTAAAGCAAAATGCTGTAATGATTAACTCTCTGACTATTCACCAGCTTCGATTTCCTTAGTATAAGCAAGAGATCCACAGTCCAAAGTGGCTCAAATTTATTACATTTGAAGACCAAAGTTTGAAAAAATTATAATAATGAGGTACATGAATAGTGCAACGTTAAGTTTCAAAAATATAAATTTTAATAACGTATTTTAATTACAATTAAATTAATCGATTTTTCATTCTTAAACATAAAAAAATAAATAACATGGTATCATAAAAAGAACTTTTGAGAATTTTGTATTTATTTAATTATTTTGATTGAATTTTATGTTTTTGTGTTTGCTAAAGCCGCAAATGAACTCCGTTTTCTTCTACCAAAATATAAATTTTAGAAACATTAACCACAATTTGTTAAAAGAAGGTTTCCAAGTAAAAAATCCTATTTTTACATAAAGTCTGAGGATACATGGAACACAATAAAAGAAGGCAAAGGAATATTTCTAAGAAAGTATTTACTGTTGTAAGAATAAATTATCATTATTAGGTGATAGTGGGAAATGTCAATTGATATCTAGTCTAGAACGGAAATGTACTCTATCATCAAATCCTAGTTTAAATTTATTGGATTAACTTTATTATCTACTTCATGAAATTATACAACGATAATATATAATTATTAATATTATTATTTATAACCTAACCTAATATCCATATATGTATATATTACGGTAATTCGCAATATAGATGGGGTTATTTCGGTTTCTTAATTTTATAAAGGAGATTGGTAAAGTAGGAGTATAAATAAATACACGTACTTATTTACTTTAATTACCTGCTGTTTAGTGAGAGTTTAAATTAAAAATAAAAAATTTGTTTTGTTTTTTATAATTTATTATTTCTTTATTTCATACCAGATCGGCTTTTAAGAGATATTTATTTTCAATTGATTATGGGGGTGGAAGTATAGTCTCATACAAAAGACACTCCTAATTACATACAATGTTATAAATAAAACAAAAAATTAAGATAAAATAAATAGATTAAAATAATAATTCTTGATAAAAGATAAAAGTAAAGTCAATAACAAAAACAATGACATTTGTGGATTTACAAAATAAATAATTGACTTATAAGGAAAAAAAAAAGAAAGTGACTTTAAGAAAAAGATGAAGAGAAAAGAAAGAAACTAAGATAAAATACAATTTTAGAGTGATAATAACAGAACTAATAAATATAGAATTTATAACAGAATGTCCTGTGGTAGTCTGGGCTTCAGTCTTCGGGTTGTGGTTGAGTTTCCCAAGTTGTAGGTCACTGCCCCTTTAACTGTCGGTTACTGGGAGTGGAACTTCATGAACCTTTTTTTTTATGCAATACTCTATTGTCTCTGTTTGTAATTCCCGATTGAATTGGCTGTTTTTACAAACCAAGGAGCATACACTGCAATTCTTACAACTTTATTTTAAAAAGATTGTTTTTGTAAAGGATACCGCTCCCCAGACTTCACAGCCATACATCAACAGTGCCCTGAGAATAATTTTATCGTATTTTTAAATTTACAGCTGGTTTTAGTTTGGAATTTCTGCTTAGGATAGGATATAGTATTGCTAACCTTGCATAAGTTTGAGTTAGTTTGATGTTGATATAGAGGTTTCAGGTAAGGCGGCGATCGAGGTGAATTCCCAGGAATCTTACTGTTTCACTTTGTTGTGTTTAAATATTAAAAAATGTTATGCGCTATCCAATTTTCTAAAACTCACGTGTGGATGGTGAATGATAGGACTGATATGAGAAATTAATAGATGTAAGAATATTATGTGATAACCAGTTGACATTTAAAGCTCATCCAGAAGACCAATATTTAATTAGTATCCAGAAACTTAATTTTATATCAAGGACTTCTTCTGACATTACTGATCCTGAAACGCCATTCATTACTCTAATACCTAACATGGGGCACTTACTACTTACTACTGCAAAAACGTCATCGACTGATCACTTGTTAATAAGTAAATAGTTTAGGAGACAAATACAAAAGAAAACGTGTAATCTAGAGTCATATATTTGACTTCATTATTTGTTAAATATATAATTCCATACATGAATCTGATATTTCATGATATCGATATATACAGTCTATTTTTTAATGAATACATACATACCGCTTTAACTCAGTGAGTTAAAGCGTTGCCTGGGCGGGTTGACTTTTTACTGTGATCTCACGGAATGAAAACTCGACCCTCCCACTCTGGTTAGATTAGTTTAGTTATCTATATGATTACCCCTTCTAGGAAGAAGCACTATATGCCATAGAGGACTATGCCAAAAATGATCCAGAAGGGAAGGTAAAAATAAATACTCATAACAATATAGCACTCATATCGAGTCTCTGGTGTATTTTGATAGTCTAGGATAAAGTAAAGTAAACTACATTCTATAACGACTAAAAAAAAAAAATATAGAATAAAAAAAAACCTCTTTTCTCAATCAACTAAAATCATATATTTCATTGAAGCTTACAAACTATGATATAAGAAAACAAAAGTTTTATTAATGCCGAAACACCGTAATTACAATAAAATCTAATTTAATTTTGAAAAATTATGTTATTCCAAAAAATAAATGATTTTCAGATAATCAAAACCGATTTTAATTTTAATGATTAGAACCTCACAACTCAACTATAATTTGTCAATTAAAAAATAAATTTAACATTTTTTTAATTTTAGACATTTGAAACTTTATCCAAATTATACCTTAGGACTCAAAAGTTATATAATCCGAGGAGCTTAATTTATTAGGTTAATTTATTAGATCTCGCTAATTCTTCTGTGTATTTGAAGATAGAAGACGTATGAATATGTTTAAAATTATACATATTATGTTTTCTTAATCCATATTGACTTAAGGGCCATTACTGATTTTTAAGTGGATGAATTTAATTACCTCAGTTTAAAAAAATAAACTACAAACTTAATTGAGGCAAAATAACAAAATGTGTAAATTCTGAAGGCCTCATTTTTAAATCGACCTGACACCAAACAATTTATCAACCACCTCTGAACGTCTTATACCTCGTTAAGAGGCAATTTCTCTGCATAATTGAAATATGTTAAACCATATCGATCTCCGGCACCTAACGTTTTTACTGATATCACGCTTGGTTTGAGGTAACTGGGGAAATTCGCTTTTAATGGGAAGAGGAATTCCGGGCGGAGGGAGGTTCAAGGCAAGAGAAATCATCCAATGGAATAAACCATCACAATTTAAAAGAGCCCGATAATAACCCCATGTTTTCATTTATTTTATCATTTAATGATCCAATCTGATTTAAAGCATTCAAGCGAACGGCTGTCGTTCGAGAATTTTCGATAATACTTTTTTTTCCTTAATTTTACAAAATAGAAGTTAGTTGATTAAAAAAAAATATGTATATGTACATTTAATTAATATTATGAATTTGATATGCTCACTAGAATGGCAAAGGTTTTTGCTATATGTAACCAAACTTAGGTAAGGTATACGATTTGTGACCACTTAAAAACCGAAAGGCTCTTCCCAACGGTTATGTAAGAACTGTCAGACTAGTTCTGGCAACTGACACCGGCCGGCAATAGAAATGATGATTCTAATTTTCAGACAACAAATTACCATCCGAAAAAAGGAATCCATTTTTTTTTTTTTTTTTGTAATTGATGTTATATTTGTGATCGTAATTGTTTTGTAACTTAAGAAATTGAAATACTAATTCTATTGGTTCATCATAATACATAAGAGCGGTTGATAGATCAAGGTTTAATAAAAACTATTAAGGTGTTGTAAAATACGAGCTTTTCTGAAAGATATGGCTTATGGTCCTATTTCATTACAACACCTGACATTTTAGAGGCGTCTGTTTTGTAATGAGAAACGAGTATCTTATCATCCACTTAGACAGTACGAGTTCTTCTCAACGATATTTGAAATACAGTTATCCCAGAGTATGGAGTATGGTAGCCTGTAGAAATGGCTGCGTTTATGAACTAATATTATTTTTCTTTTTATCCGATATATATAT
>NW_027107227.1:1148278-1149447 GCF_000696795.3 Halyomorpha halys
ATATTGTATATTATATATTTTATATTACATACTTCCATATTCTTTCCCGACTCCTGATCTAAAAAGTGATCTCACCTGGATCGTTTGGGGTATCTTTGTTCTTTTTGACAACATCAATTCAACATCATCTCATATATGATCAAAACAAGTTAGGACTGGACTACAGGATGGACATTCAAAATATTAAATTGATGTGTTTTCCTGGAATTTGGAAGTCTATACAAAACATTTTCTATTTCTACATATCTGTCTTTCAGAATTTAATTTGATTTTATTAATAGTCGAATTCACTTGAGATAATTAAATCTGCCTATTTTTCCTTTTTCTAAATACACGTATAGTGTATTAAATATTCAATAAGTTGTAAAATAAATGAGTAAAGTTTTCATTTTACCGAATCATTTTAAATAATCTGAAAAAAGGTGGTAGACTCATTCCAATACGAGATAACATTGCGATACTATTAGACATACAAGATCAAAATAATGGGAAAACGGATAAGCAGCCGAAGGGTGGGCAGGATGAGTGGATGAGAAGATAACGAAATCCAATTTCGGATAAAGTTAATTGGAGGGAGGTGAGGAGTAGTATTTTTGTTAGTTTCCAGCTTTTGCCTTAAAATGTGTTACTGGTTCGCACTTTGAAAAGAAATTTTCATTTCATTTCTACGATTCTATATTACTTTTCATCCTGCTATATATATATATTATCCGATGGTCCTGGGAATTAATGAAAACGTATTATTTACTTGTTTTTTGAGCAGATTTTAAGTAAAAAAACCTTCCTTATCAACATACTACATACGTTATTAAATCAAATTAGATTTGTACGAAACATCGACTGGATTGAATTTAACGGCTAAAGGATTACAAAGATAAATAAAGGTAAAGTTTTACTCAACTCTAAAATGAACCTAAAGTGGCAAAATTATCGGAAGACAATATGAAAGGTTTCCTCTTAATTACGAGATTATTTAGCACCAAAACTGTTGCTTAGGAAAATAAAAAAAAAATCACTAAATTGGAAAAGTTACTTTATTTGGTAATCAGATTGCTACAAACACAGCAAAATTATAGCTAGAGAGAGTTACTTATTTAATGATAAATATTACAATTTGATACAATTTAATAATTATTAATTAGAATCTAAAAACATAACTCAAACGTTAA
>NW_027107227.1:1149767-1152909 GCF_000696795.3 Halyomorpha halys
CCCTTGCTATTCATTATTTTCATGATTATTCACTAAAAAATAAAGAGGAAAATTAGGTATAACATTGACAAAAACGGTTAAGTTCTACGCCCGTGAATTTCTGTAAGACAACAACCGACTTCGGACCCTTGTTTTTGAAAGAAAAGTAGTAAAAAAAATTATTTTCGATTTCTTTTTCACTTGAATACCAAACGAAAACTAAATATTTTTTTACTATTTATTCTATAATTATAAGTTCAATAACCATATTGTTTTTCCATTTTTAGATACTAAAATATTCCAAAGCAATGGTTTACATCCCTAGAGGTTCAGAATTTTTAACTAAAATGTAAGACTGAGAAGAATTAAATTTAAAATAGAAACACAATAATTAATTAAAATTATTTTAATATTTTATTTTTATTTTATTTATTTTCAAAGATAAGTAGCTTTGAAAAACGAATTGAACTATCACAGATAATTAACAGCTCCGTCACATTACAGAATGAAACAAAAATTAAATTTTGTGATTGCATTAGATAAAACAAAATATAGTTAATTTCTTTAATAGATGACTTTTAAAAGGTATATTGTTACTTATTCTTGGATTTTGTATGATTATGCAATCTATCAATTTTATTTCTCGATAAAAAATAACATCATTAATTAATAAATATTTTATACATCAAACTGAATATTGCTGACAAACAAAATACAGTCATAAAGAAAATTTAATTTACTTTTAAATAGAAAAGTTTTAATTATAGGAATTTCAGGGCTAGATTCCAACCGCTACTAGTTGGGGAACGTAGAAAATTCCTGAGGAAAGAAAAGCTCTCTAACTACCCTCTAAGGAAAACTTTTTATACCCGTCGCCACCAGCCCATGACATTTATATCTTGCCATCATCCTTCGCACACTGTAGCGAACCTACTTTCTCAAGAATCGTTTGCAAATAAATTGACACATAATATTCAACATCCAGATGATTCTTTTATTCAAATTCTTATTTAACAACAGAACCCTGTTTCAGATTAAGGTACAAACTAATGTAGTTAGTATTTGTCTGTAATTCAGTACCAATTGTAGATTTTACTTAACATTATTTCGCTAGCTTCTAATGCTAAAACCTTATTTACTTTTATAGTTTTAAATTCTGATTAGCACTTCCCATGGAAGTCTCTCTACTGAGTGAAGAATGTCTTCAACGAAAAATTGGGGATTTATCGTATTTGATGTAGTTTATTTCTCCAATACATATTTTACGAGATAACATGAATTTCGTGTCTAGGTTTTAGATGTCAAATTTTGATAATATTTGCTTGCTTTTATAGAAACTAGAACGATAGTTTGCATTTATTAAATGAACTAATGTACATTATTCAAACAACTCCAAAACGTCGCGTCTGACAGGACAGCTTGTAATTTTAATAAAAGTTCATAAAATTTTCCACAATTGAAAACAAACTGAGCTTTGTGTTACCATCCTTCTTGAAGACAACACTTCAAACAGCTATCATTTCATTCGTTTAGAATTTAATAAATATTTAGTAATTACCACCTGAACAGATTTTTTTTAAGGAACAATCCTCCTGATTTTAAGTATTTATTTATTTTTTAAATTATTCTTATTATTCTAAATATATATATTTTTTTATTTCTCTACCGAATTTCACAGAGTTATATGGTAAGTTATCTTCTATTCACAACTACTGAGCCTAAACATTTTTCTATGTACTGAAATGAAAGATTATTAAATTTTCCTTAAAACTAATATTTCACAATTACGGTAAAATATCACTTTTTATGCAAAATGCGACGTTTTGGAGTTGTTTGAATAATGCACATTACTTCATTTAATAAATCCAAAATATCGTTCTAGTTTCTATAAAAGCAAACATTATCAAAATTTGACATCTAGAACCTAGACACGAAATTCATGTTATCTCTTAAAATATCTATTGGGGAAATAAACTACATAAAATACGATAAATCCCCGATTTTTCGTTGAAGATATTCTCCACTCAGTAGAGAGACTTCCATGGGAAGGGCTAATCAGAATTTAAGCAGATAGTACCCGGCCATCATTAGTTCTTCGACATCGTAAGGCTCCCTGAGGAAGGCGCCGTCCTAGCTAGAGATGCCGAGCCAAGAGTGCTTTGGAAACTTGAAACCCCCAGGGGGTAGTCTCCTTCATTTACATGCCGGCCTTACCTACTTCCACATATAACCGACTCCTATTGTTTCTTGGCCGAAGTCTCTTGGGGACATTCTACTCTCGTCTAATCACGAGAAATCCCAAAAGTGTTCTCGGATGTACGGAGCTATACCGCTCTGCATATATAATTCGCTCTGGAAATTATTAGCCTGATAGTAGCAACCTAAAGGAGTTTATTGTAAAAAAAATAAATTATTCTACGATATTTCGCGTAAAAAAAGAAGTTCAGATAATAAAGCCAATTTTTTTTTTTTTTTCAAATCTAGAAATAATTTTGTAAAAGATGGTATTTGTTTTGTTGAAAACTACATTACATCCATTATTAAAACAAATAGATTATACATAACAGATACGTGCCCCAGTAATAAAGGCATCAACATTTTTTTAAACTTCAATTTAAAAATAATTCATATTTTTAATATTTATTTAAACACACACAAATATATATTTTATGACGTACGATGTTTAGAACAAAAATTAGGATATGAGATAGGTATCAGCATCATATGTTTATATAATATGTTATATGTTATATAATATCGTATTAGGAGCCCTATAGCAACCAGAATTAAGATTAAGATGATTAAATATGTTCAAAAGCACTAAATTAAATAATAGATCAAACTTAAAATCAATAATTTAATTTTCTATCTCCAAATTAAACTGTGTAAGTTTGTACAGTTTTCTTAAATTTTTAGAATTTTTTTCTAAAGTTTCTATGATAGAGTGAACTCCGATAAATGCCAATGATTTTTGCCGTTATTGATCACCTCAACATTTTACCAGCAACTTCCACATAAATATTCATGTTATCACGGTCAGCTCAGAAAGTCATATTTTTGTTTCTCGACTTCAGATGTTTTTTTTCTTTCTTGTTTTAGTTAAATAATTAGTTTTTCTATTATAGCTCAATATTATTATTTTTGTTAAGAATTAATTAATAAT
>NW_027107227.1:1153065-1158051 GCF_000696795.3 Halyomorpha halys
ACTGTAAATATGTGTGTATATAAGTAGACTATATGTCAACAAATTTGATGTGTCTCCTCGATATAAATTCTGTAATAGTCGGTAGTTCGAATGTTGTATGTATGTGGTCCGTTTTTGGCCTTTGAAGTCACTTTTAATTTTGTCTCACTATACGTCTCACTACACCACCCTGTAACTGTTGGAGCCTCTTGGCTGTGGAAGGTGCTATACAGGTCAGCATAGATGCTCTGAAGAGCTGGGCTGGCCTCAGCACACTTTTGTAGATCATTAGTTTGAGGCGGAGAGAAAGATTAGGAGAAGTTGGCATGTGATTAAGCCTGTAATACTTCGTCCTGCCCTACTTGATCTTCTTATTGCAGTGGTGAGCTGGCGTCAGGTGTCTGTCAAGGGTGACCCATACATAATGTGCTGCCTGGTGGTCTAATCTCGTACCCTGTCCCCGTATAGACTTTAGGGAAAGGATGCTTGTTCTTCTAGAAGGAGAAAATAATATAGTCGGCCTTCTTGGGATTATTTATAATATTCAGCCCTTCCAGTTTCTTGTTTAATTTCGTACAGGCCTTCTCCGCCTGCATTCATTGAACTAGTGTAGATGGCTTTATCGTCGATATAAGTCGCTATAAGTAGCCTTGTCACATTCGGTTTCAACAGTTTCAGCCGCATATTTTAAGAAAATCATTGGTGAAAGCACTGACCCCTGGCGTACTCCATAAGTGAGTGGGACCTCTCCGAATACCACTTCTCAATAGAGTGAAAAGCTGTTCTAGGAATTCGTTGTTTTGGAACACTACCTACATAGCAAACTACGGGACACTGAATCAAACGCTTTCGTGTAGTCTTTTGAGATCATCGGCTGTTGCCTCGTTCTTCATTGTCTTTTTGCTTATTTTCGCAAGAAGTATTTTTTAAGAGAATATTAGATTATACCAATTTAAATCTTTAACTTTAATATACAAACGTAAGCAAGTACTTATACCAAGCCGAGACTAGAAAATTAATTACAGTGTAACAGTTTAATCCTTTCGATTATTGGACTCAGTGCGCATCAAATAATTATTTTAGTTGATAATTATTAATACTAACGTTCTTTTAATAAATAATTATGTAAATATATAATAAATAAAAATATAAAATTAGTACAAAGACAAATGTCTTTGTTGACCTGAGTCTTACAATACATATACCTCCAGGTTTTAAAATAACTAAAAGATATTTAAAATAATTCAATATGTTTAAAAACATTCCAACTAGAAAACAACAGAACAAATTTGAAATAAATAATTTAATTTATGATTGCATTAACATATATACATGTATATTTAATTGTATTAAATACAATATTTAATTTTACTAACACGTATTCCAGGGTAATGTAGAAAAAATGTATATCTGTTTTTAGTTTAGGTCAATAAAGCAGTTATATGTAATCAATTTTAATACAATGCCGCGATGCGATGTTTATTCAAGTTTCGTTTCGATAAAGGTAGGCAGTTTAAAAAAAAGTTGGTAACGACCTGTACAGCCTGTGTGATGGTCCTATATTACCTCACTCCACTAACGAGTCTGTAATCAATCGACCAAACATTGTCTGAAAACATCGTTAAACCACACCAACATGTGCTGACACATACAGTTTCAAACAGACAGTATAGGCAATTTTTCCGATTCCGAAAGAACAACACCGAAAATACGATTACGATCCATAAATCTCCATTTTATTTATCGATTATATATCTGGTGTTTAACATACAATTATTAAATTATTATACTTATTATGTAATAGACGATAGATAGAAAATACCAGAATTAGCTTTTCCTCAGTTAATCCAGTGATCTAAACCTTTAGATATTTTTTTTCCATTGATTTAATCCCATTTTAAAAATAAGGGAATATATTTTAAAATAAATACATCGAATTAAAAAGATCTAAAAGAAGTATTTTATTTCTGAAAACTGGATTTAACCTTATTAATTGATTATACATGGGAAGATTTTTGAACAATAAATCTTATTAGTATGGCATATTTTTTTATATTTAATGGACAACTAACAATACAAATATACAAACAAAACACCAATTCTGACTCAGTACTTTCTTGTTGCTAGTGTGAAATATTTTACTTTTTAGGTTTCACGGCATTTTTTTTAATTTCAGGCGCTTTTTAAATATTGCTCGATTTAACTATCTTAAAGTCTCCTGTTACCGTTTTAAGCTAATATTTCAAAAGTAATATAGGGCCCTCGCTCCCCCGAGGTCTTAGCGGGGTGGGTCCGGCGGGGAAGGATAGCCTTTTTTGTGATGATGATGATCGCGTTTTGTGAGATTGTGACATGTCGCTAATCGACCAACCTACTCTCTATAATTGTCTGTTTGAAAAGCCAGCTAAGTAAAGCTACTTAGTAAAGTTACCGAGGAGGACGGGAGTCGAGCAAAAAAATAAAATATATAAAAATAATTTGTTCAAATATGACTTCTATAGATTTTATTCTGAAACGATAAATAAGGTTTTTAAAACACAAAACTAACATTTATTCTTAATACTATAAATATAAAAATAACAAAAATGCTATAATGATCTATTTGCATAACTAACTTTTGAAGTGAAACTGGCGTGGTATAGCAGATTTGCCGAGATCAGGCAAAAAACTTCTTCTTAATAAAACATTATAATATATAGTATAATAAAAGAGATATATCATTTAATTATTCCCAACCCCTTATAATGCCATATGACAAAGGAAGGGCACTGTAAATATGTGTGTATATAAGTAGACTATATATATTGTCTTTGCTTAGTAAGTTAAGTTAGGAAGTAGGAAAAAAAAAATTAAATATGATAGATTTACCTCAAACAAATTCCATTTCTTAATTTTGAAATAATAAAATCGTAATGAATTCATGACTAAAAAAGAAGTTTCACTTCTAAAGTGCATTTGTATGCATTTGAGTCTCACGCATTTTTTTTTATTATGTTAACCGCTTGGCATAAGTTCTATTATTATTAATTGAAGTGTCTACGTACATTGTACTAATTACTCATTTATATATTTGGTATAAATTACTATTTATGTATTTGATACATACTTATAGAATGGGGTAACTCAGAAGGTAAGGCGCTGTGGCACTAACTCTCCCCGCTTCTTCCCGAAGTCTCCCTGGTAAGGACCTCGGTTCGAATCCGGCTGTGGTAGATAATTATTTATTCTGTTAAACAAGCCGTGAGGCAACAGTGGATTCGAGATCCAACCCAGCCTCTATTAAGTAAGTATACGGGTACTTACTTATTACTTACCTCAATTACAGGATTGAGGAATACTTGATGGTTGGTCATCATGAACGAATCACTTCTTGGTTAAGAAACACTACTTCCTTACAAAATACTGAAACACTGCCTCTTGATGAGTTTTAGTAGATTTTTTTTTTACATACTTATAATTTTATGTTTATTAAGGTAGTGGTACGAAAATTCATTTTAAAGGAGCATCATTTAAGCCGGTTTTAATTGTTTTAACAGCTTTGAGATTATTATTTAGAAATAAATAAGAGACACTATAACAAATAAATAAATACCTATTTGTTGGACAGAATTGAGCTTTTTAGCTAAAGTTTTTAGCTCTTGAACGGTGGAAATTTCTTTACAAACAAATAGTTCGTTTTATTCAACGAGTCTCAAAAGATTCACAAAGAGGAACTCGGAACCACACAGTCGAAAACATTCAACAAGTGTCTTTGAGAAACAATCCGTCTGACTTTGAAGTCAGTCACCACCTGAAGGCAAGAGATAAATCAGAGCTTATACCATGCGAAGGAACAAAGAAAATTGAACACAATGATTAAAACCGTAATTGAAGAATTAAATAAATAAATGGTATAAAATCCAATGCAGAGCCAAGAAAACAGATACCAACTAATGGTGTCTAGCTTCCTGACGCACATACAATAAATTTACTAATGCTTTCTTGGCGTCATCATAAACTTTGAAGTTCTATTATGTAAAAATTAAGAAATTTTTCATTTTTAAAAAGTTTCTGAATGGATTATATAAGCTTCCATAATTATAGGATTTATCCTACCACCGAAATAGACCAATTTCAGCTTAGTTTTTAAAAAAATAAAATATTTTAAAAAAATACCGAAAATGAAAAATAAATTTTCACTGAGTATTAATAGAAAACACATATATACTTACTTATTAAGATTTTAAAGCGTGAAAATAAAAATATTTTTATTGTTTTAATAAGTCGTAATAATTCTTTCAAAAATGAATGGGTATAACAAGTAATTATTTAATCAGTTAAATAAGTTGTAGATCGATCATGGGTTTGGGGAACCCTTTTAGAGCACACCCAGCTTCTAAAAAGTGGTTACCAAATCACCTCCTGGAACAACTACTGGTCTAGTACCAGTACTTCCTTACAAAGTACTGAACTGAACAACATCAACGAAAAAAAAAAAAAGTATGTTATAAAATATCAATGTTCAATATTAAAATACTGTTGCTTACAAAACATTGCCAAAAATATATTGATGTTTTTGAACATCTATTTCAGTAACATAAGGTCTGTTCCAACGACTTCTGATTATTCAGAACTGCACAGAGCTGCGCAGTATAGGGTTTGGGAGGAAAAACACTTACTACGCATCCTCCAGATAGTCAGAAGTGGTTGTTTGAACTAAGAATGCGACATCGAAAAAAAACAAACTCGACGTTGCTTACAAAACATTGCCAAAAATATATCGATGTTTTTGAACTTCCATTTCAGTAACATAAGGTCTCCTCCAACGACTACGCATGCTTCGGACAGTCAGAAGTTGTTGCTGGAACTAGGGATGCGACATCGACTACAAAAAACATCGATGTTATAAAATATCAATGTTCAATATTGGGCCGCCCGTAGCTCAGTGGTTAAGACACAGTTTTACCAATTTGATGTCTATTGGCGGTGCCGGTTCGAATCCGGCCTGGGACGTTGACTTTTTTCATT
>NW_027107227.1:1158101-1166837 GCF_000696795.3 Halyomorpha halys
CTTCTAAAAAGTGGTTACCAAATCACCTCCTGGAACAACTACTGGTCTAGTGCCAGTACTTCCTTACAAAGTACAAACAACATCAACAACAAAAATCCATCGAAGTTATAAAATATCAATGTTCAATATTAAAATACTGTTGCTTACAAAACATTGCCAAAAATATATTGTTGTTTTTTACGATCTATTTCAGTAACATAAGGTCTGTTCCAATGACTTCTGATTATTCAGAACTGCACAGAGCATGCGCAGTATAGGGTTTGGGAGGAAAAACACTTACTACGCATGTTCCAGATAGTCAGAAGTGGTTGTTTGAATTAAGAATGCGAGATCGACAAAAAAAAAAACTCGACGTTGCTTACAAAATATTGCCAAAAATACATCGATGGTTTTGAACTTCCATTTCAGTAACATAAGGTCTCCTCCAACGACTACGCATGCTCCGAACAGTCAGAAGTTGTTGCTGGAACTAGGGATGCGACATCGACTACAAAAAACATCGATGTTTTAAAGTATCAATATTCAATATTAAAATATTTTAGCTTATATAACATTGCCAAAAATACATCGATGTTTTGAACTTCCGTTTCAGTAACATAAGGTCTGTTACAACGAATGTTTTGTGAAAAACATCGATGGCGAGGTCACATCTAAAGCTCCATATGTTATGGTATATGGTACTGGTTTTAAAAGTACCGATTTATTTTTCTAAAGTGTTTCGATATTTCAATAAAACGTGGAAGAATTTTAAACATTATTTTTCTTGCGTTTTCTAGTTTCAAATTAATATGCTGTTGTAGAACCAGCATATTAATTTCACTTTCATGTTCAATGTTAATGGAACTTTCTTTTACTCCTAAGAATTTCACGGATTTGGCAAGTGAAGATAGTATCAAGTGGAGTTTCATTTAGACTGTGTTTGAGGGTGAATAGGTCGTCGTTTTGTTAAAATGACGGCTTCTGTTTTTTCAATGTTTAGATGTAACCTTTGTTTTTTTGAAAGCTTCTTTTAGATATTTTATTAACTCGGAAATGTTAGGAGTATAACGATGTACATAGAAGAGTAGCTTATTGTTTAATTTGTTTATTAAAACAAATTAATTACATTCAACCCCTGTCCCGCAATTGACGCTAGTCAATCCGAGATTACTTTACTCTCCTCAATAGGTGGATGTACAGGGAAAGGGGCAGAGCAAGCAGGAGTCGAAGTAAGACAGGACAATTATTACTAAGGAAGGCGTGACAGGTGCGATATAGCTCCTCCCAGGAGGCCACTAAAGGAGGATCCATAAAGGAGGAGAGAGTTTGTGTCGTGGGCCTTAGAGCAGCAATGCTAAAACTCGTAGCCTTAAGCCGGAACGGGAGACAGTGGGGACCAGGAGTGTGCCAATAAAGTGCCCCTCCGGCTCTGCCATTAGCCCAAGGAGGGAATAATATAGCTCCTATTGAGGACAAAAGATGTCCTTACCTCTTCCTCTCTTTCGCCCTTCCAGTGCTACTAATGGGTTCCGATTACATCTCTAATTATTTCAGAGAGTTATATCCTCGTTTTAGTTCAGCCTAAAAGATATGTGATGGGTGGTCTCCTCTAACAAAATAACCAAGTCTTATAAAATGGCCAATGTCAGTGTATGAACATCCTAGCTCCAAAATTAAATATTAAAGTTGAGTGTATGCCTGGGATGTTGCAGTAACGTTTTCGATAGTACCGACTGGCCGAAAGTCCACTTCATATAATCGAATTTTTCCATTTTTTTTTTTAAATAATTTATTTATTTTTTTCATAGAATTTTTACTGAACACAGTACATTAATGTACTCACTACTAGTGATGCGGCAAGAGGGACGCGCTGGGATCTTTTGAGCTCTACTCTACCCCTCACACGTGGGGATAGAGTGGGCTCAGGGATCCTCAGGTCGATTGTGTAAATACTGTATATTAGAGTGTGAATGTGACTAGAGACTATATTATTTTATCATTATGTTATTTTATTTATTTATTTTTCATACAGATAGTTTGATTATGTTCATTTTGTTTATTCTTCTGTTTGTATATATTTTAAGAGTTTTTTTTTTTATTCATTTATTTAATTTATTTTATTTTATTTTAGTATGTATGAGATCATTCATTACTATTACCTATTGCCCACAACTGTATGGCAGATTGTAATATCCATCAATAAATAAAAAGTATTACTGGCAGATTATTGCTTGACCGTGTGTATAGATGAATGGAATATGGTCCGGGTGCGGTAAAAAAAAAACTCAAATACTATAATTATTTACTGATGAGGTGTAGATAGTTGACCGTAGATTAATGATAGGATAAGTTTGTCGGGGAGGTCAGCAAAGAACGACATAAATAAACAAAACCATATTTATTTATTTTATGCCGACGTTTCGACCTGAGTTTCAGGTCTTCATCAGGGGTTGTGGCGTAGAAGGTAGGCTTGCAACTGAACTCACTTGTGAACGGTTTTATTTTAAATACGCGAAATACGATATATATATAAAAATATGATAATAATCAATACTATAAGAATTATCTAATTTAGGAAAAATTAAATGACAGAATACGTAACCAATAGAAAATATAGTGATGATAATACAATGAATTTTTATTGGTCATATTCCAAATGAGGGTTCTTTCTCTAATGGGGTCTCCCTCCAAACTATTCTAAAATTACTCTGGTCAATGGAACTTTTACTTTACTCATGCAATAGAACAAAATACAAACAATAAGGTTGTATCATTATCGAAACATTGATATAACTAATTTTATAAGACCTTTTTAAAAATTTTGAATATCGCAAACCTTCATCTGAGAAAATGAAAAGATTCTAATACAACTTTCCCGTAAATACAGACCTTCGCAATAATGTTTTTTCGAAAACATAAAACATACTAAAATACAACATGAAAATATGAAAGGTAATAAAAATAGAATTGTGGCTTATATCACAGGATCCGCTTACATTATTCCTAAAAATGACCCAAATCATTTGGTTTTAACTGACTTTAGATGGTTTCTGGATAAAAACGAGTCACATATAAGTTAATTTTACAATATATGGAACACTCTGGTATTAAAATAGTTTGTTATAAAATAATGAGAATAAATTTAAGCAGACGACAATTAACTGAGTAACTGGGCTGAATCACGAAAACTGGGGAGCCCTTTCATTAAGAAAGCTTATCCCCATTTCCAAAATGTTCTACTCCAGAATGATTTCATCAAACCATAGGAAAACTATTCAAAGAAAACAAAATATTCAATAAAGCAAAATAATTATACATTTTAAGTTGCTTCTTTTAAACAATTTCAAAAGTTTATAAAACCAAATGTTTTTTAAATATAAAAACAACATGTTTTAGAGATACCCAAGTGTATTTTTCTAAAACATGTGATAGTAAATCGAGTTAGTACGATGGTAAAATAACGAAATAAGTTAATAAATAATCTGGTTTTATGAGCAAGATAATCAAGCTGAAATATGTATAAAAACACGGAGGGGTTTATTATTTTTTATTAATCATAAAATCTGTATCCGAAAAATATAAAACTGTAACTGGAAATTAGAAAAGTAGGGTACATAAATATAAAATATTGCATCAATTTAATAAATTTGCTTCTTCTATACATGAAAGGTATTTTAATACCATAAAACTAATTAATATTTACTTAGAATTTTAAATATGTGCCATAAAAAGTTAAAACCTCACAACCTAAAAATAAATCATGCATACTATTCCTTTTTAGCATAGAATATTCTGTAATATACTAATCGTTTAACAGGTTAGCAGAAAAAAAATCTATTCTCTAAATCACTTGTGTTATACAGCAAGAAATGTTACCGAGGGGTCAAACTTGTGCTCCACTTAAATGACAGGGGCTGAGGGGCTGTGATGGGATATTCTCTCATTCTCAGAGGGGGACAACAAAAGCTCATTCATCTCCATAAGTTACCACTCAGCAAGGAACCCCTGGCTGCGTCTAGCAATAATGGAACTTCGATGTGTCACGGAAACGGCCGCAGTATTAATGCGATCTGTTTCTTATACGGCTGTAGTGAATCATCTAGATAGCGATGCTGATGGCATTGGGGTTTAGGGATTTAGAAAACCACATCCACAGTAGAACGGAAGATAAAATGATCCACAATGTTCTCAGTGTTCGGTACTATTCTAGGAAATGTTAATTTAGAAGAATAAATTATAAATGAATAAAATAATAATTAATTATTAAATAAGTTGAATAATAATTGTAGTGAAATTATATACTTTCTGTTGTAATAATTTATCTAATTCGATCTTTACATACGAATTTCATTGTTCTGTCATCTTCAGAATTAAACTCATAATTTTCTATAATTAAACTTTTCTATAATTCTACTTTTTTATCACAACCTTAAAAATATTTATTTTTTAATTTATTTATTGTTAACGCTTTGGCCCTGCCAGAACCTAGCCATTTACCTTCCCCACTCTGCATTATCCCGTGTAATCATCCACCAGCTTCTGTTTCCGAGATTTTTCCTTTACCTTGTCCACCACACCTTCCTTAACCATATCTAGCACCAATTCGATCTCCAAGCAAGCGTTTGAGTACTGTTTCTGAAAACATCCGGTGTCTTCAATTTCCCATGTCATTTAAGATTTAAGTCGGTCTTCGAGCAGGCATTTTGGTACTGACTCCCTAGGCGTACGTGCAACATGAGCCATCTGATCTGGCTCGTTCTACAATTGAGATCGAATCCAATATAAACAATATAATAATTATTATAACGTATATTTTAATTAGTTATATTTTAGGTGATGTGTGCAATAAATGACGACTTATTCTGAATTACAATACACTTACTTATTGACCTTCAATAATTGGAAAAAAAAAATCTTCCAAATTTTCAGGCATCAAATATTAACAACATACACGAAAACAAAGCTAGGTTATAGTAGAATACAAGATCGATGGGATATTCTAAATTGTTGGTAATATCAACACGGGCTAATTACAATATACAATGTAATAATTATATTGACAATACTGATAATAATATATAGAATTTAATCAAGTACTAGAATTTCACATTAATTATTATTGACATCTTCCAATTGATCAAGATTGATTATACAAATTTAATCACTTATTCATATTAATTAATAGCCAGAATAGAACTTCATTTTCGAAGAGTAAGCCAATTATGGAATATGATTATAATTGAACCCGAATATACAATAAGGAAATGATACTTTTATGTGAGGATTTAAAAATATATATTTAAAGTCATGCTTTAGGGTTTTGTAGGAAAATGAAAACTTATTCATCTTGCTTAAGATGGACAATTTCTTTAAAATGTTGGTTGATCCCTTATTCCATATCCAAATAACAACTAACATTCAATTATCAATTTTTTTATTGGCAATACAAAGTCTAAAAAACTGACGTAAGCACTTCATTAAACACCAGCGCAATAGAACCAAAATTTATCTATGAATATTTGATTAATGGATAATTCTTTAAATTGAAGCACAATAAAAGTATAAGTATAGATTCCAATATCTATAATAGCTTTGATTCTAATATGGATACTTTGCTGAAGTATTGTTCCTGGATCTTTGTTTGACGGCGACTGATATATTGGAATTTTCATATTATTTGATGATATTTGTATATGAATGTCTTTAAAATGGAGGTTTTTCAATACTAATATGTATTATTTTTATTATATATTAAACTTTGTACATATTATTATATTATACATATTATTTATTATTTTTTTGATACTTATACATATTATTTACATTTTCCCTACTTCACGGTAGTGGAATGAAATGCCGAAAATACTTCGACATAAGCAGTCAGCATGTTAAGGACTTGCGCATACATAAATCGCAAACCTGAAGAATAAATAGATTGAGATGGTATTATCATGCTAAACCTTGCAAGTGAGGACAAGCAGGTGAAAAAGATTTACCAAAAATATTCGACAAACGGACATCTGTGGAGGACAGTAGGGGCTATGTTGCATCAACGAATACTTCGATCTGTAATGCTAGAAATACATAAAAAAGTTCAAGAAATTAATTAATATATAATTAATTATATGTAGAAATATAAAAACAATTTTAGGGTGAGGCAAAAAGGATAAAATTTTTAAGAAAGAAGTAGCACCAAAGAAAGTTTAAAATAAAAATCTCAAAATAATTAATTGTCTATAATAGGATATAAACAACACAAAAACCGTGAAAGTTTACTACCACTCATCAATTTCCAAATAATGTTAACGAGATGATTTAGGAAGTAGTTTAAGAGATTCATTTCAAAGAAACTGCATTTATTACTCTAATAAAAGCCTTCGAGGGAAATAATTAAATTCGACACTAAAGTGGAATGACTAAAACTCCAAAGTTAACTAGAAGCTTAAATAACTAGGACTTAGTCAACTTTTTAGTCAAATACCAAGATTAGTAAATTTTACGTTTTTATTTTCTTAATTATTAAATATATAAAATGAAATATTTTTTATTTAAATAATCCATCAGTAGAAATGAACACTGAGTGTAGTATGACGAATAAAATAACAGTTTTATTAATTTTTTTGAAATATTTTATTTATTTCGCTATTTGTTAAGCAAAATTAAGTCTAATATATTGAATTTTATATTATTATAATAGATAATAAAAATAGCCCTACTTAATATCTAAAGAGAGCGAAAAAAAAAGGTAAGAAATATGTTGTTTCACACATTGTAGTGATCAATGTAGAAATCGACATAGTTCTATAACCAAAACATTTGTCGGCCTATCTTCCAAAAATCTATTTCATACGATCTACTATAAATCTTCCAATAAAAGAATTAATACTGAAAAGGGGACGTTAGTCTACCCTAATGATCAACGAAAATACTAAAAAAAATCTACCCCACCAAATTAAAATTAGCAATGAGCTCGTGCGAGGACGGACGTCACCGGACAGATAAGTATCGGTATCGAACTTCCGGGTACGCTAAGGCTTTTTTATTTAAAAGAAATGTATGCTTATATATTGATATAAATTTGGAAGATTTTTCAAGCACAATATGACATTTCTAGTTCTAAAAAAAATATTTTAGAAAAATATTAAAATGTTACTTGTTTGAAAGATAGCATGGAGTATTAATTTTAAAGCATTGACAGTCCACTCATTTATTGTTATTAAAATAAAAAAAATGTTGGCGCTAGCTGAGATAATACGCCCCCTTCAACAAAGCCTAAATAACTCAAACAAGAGAGATCATAAATCCATTGGATGTGATAATAGAATTTTTAATCTGCACCCCCGACGATAGGTTCATTAAGCAGACAATGACACTTTGTTTAAGCAAGATTTTAATCACTTAAGTGCACTTGGAACTTGAAAACAGGGCTTTAAATATTCCTCTAAGGCATAATAACCCTAAGCAAATCTGCCGATAAATTCCCAAAATTCTGGCATAATTTTACCACCTGCTATTCGAGTGATTCCATCGAGTTTGATGGAAAATATAACACGACAAAACGTCATTTTAGGAAAATACTCAAAAATGGATGAAGCCTATGTTTATGATTAAAAAAAAAGTATATATATATATATAAAATTAAACGTTAGTGGATATAATGTAATTAAGTAATGATGTAAGTAATGTATATATGCATATAATGTAAGTAATGAGTGCATACAAAATAATTAAATTTTTTATAAAATATTTGTCTTCAATAATTTTACCTACTTTAAATCATTACCTTCATTAAATGTAAATATACGGATTAAGTTTAACAATACTTAAACTATGAACAATGAATATTTTGAGATAAATATAAATAAATTATATTGTACAGAATTTAGTTCTCGAGCAGGTTGTTTACAATTTATTGCTTTATGTAATTTATTAAAAAAGGGTGCCAGTTATTAAACAATGGTGGGGATCATATCAAACATAAGGATATAATTAGCACAAAACAATACCGTTAAATATTATTATTTATTATATAAACTTAAAGCATCGGGTTTAAAATGCATAATAAAAAATCGGGGTACAACATAATAAAAACGACTGATTTGCTGACTTTTTTTAAAATTTTTAATTATATATACAGGATATCTATGTTGCCAAGATCATTGAGAAAAATTTGAAATATTTTTTTATTCTTTTTTCTTTCAACTTGCAATCAAATTTCAATTTTATATGTTTGTAAATTCAACTTGGTTCAGCCTCAAAAGTTAATCATTACATGTGGATAAATCAGTAGAGGCATAAATCATATAACAACGATTTTAACTAGTGGTATATATTTCTTTACCACTATTTCACAAAGTAGTGTCATTTTTTTTCCTTCAAAATTTCAAATGTTCTTTTTTTTTTTAACTAAACTAGAAAATTTATTTTTTAAACTTTATCCAATTCAATTAGCCTTAATTCCTAATTTCAAAGGAGTACAGTTGAAGAAGACACGAAGGATAAAATAGATTATAATGGAGAGAAGGTCTCTCTAATTGGGTTTAAGAAGGAAACGCTACAGGAAAGAGAAAAAGATAAAATGCCAGCGGTGCAGCAGCATCCCACTGAATTCCCAGTAAATTTATTTAAAAAGGGAGAGATCAGTTACGGAAGTAGAACTAGGAATAAAATTCAGATTTAAAGAGGAGAAAAAAGGATAAGAAACTAAGAGACTCCAGATTCCAAAATACACTTATAAAATCTCTTACAAAATTACAA
>NW_027107227.1:1167823-1170091 GCF_000696795.3 Halyomorpha halys
CAATTCATGAGTCTCTTCAGTCTCAACTCTAGTCCTGCAGATAGCACTCCATACACCAAGGATCCGTAGTCGTAGTGGGGGAAGACGAGAGAGGATACTAGGAGCTGACGAGTGTTCTGAAGAATGGAATTACGGAATTTTAGGAATTGTTTGAGTACAGTTTTGGATTTGCGTGTGATTTGAGAAATATGGTTATTCCACGAGAGGTGTTGATCAAAGGTGCCACCAAGGTTTTTTATTGTAGGATAGAAGTGAATCGGTTGGTTAGAATAATATGTTTAGAATTCCTCTGAGTCAAAATAACTAAGTCTCACAAAATGCTCTGTGGGTGAAAAGCCTAGCTTATAAACAAAAAGTCGTATTACATATTAAAGTGGGTGCATACCTGGAATGTAACAGCAACCTTTTTCACTAAACACAAGTGCAACTTTATGATGTCTATTGGCGGTGCCGGTTCGAATCCGGCCTGGGACGTTGACTTTTTTCATTGAATGGCGGTCCCACAAAATGAAAAACTTTGACCCCCAACTATGGTTAGGCAGTTATAGGACTCCAATGGACCTCTAGGCCAAAAAAAAATTTATAGAATCAATTTTTTATATGTTTTCGATTTTCTCGAACACGGATTAATTTTACATGTCAATGTACAATTAAATGGCTCATAACATCAGATAGGTCTCCCTCCTGTGTAAAATATTCTGGCAGGGCATAAATGCCAAAAAAAAAGTATCAAAATGGGGGGTTGGGGTTGCATTTCAAATCCGTTTGTTGACCAGTATCACAAGGCTTTAAAGGTTTCTGGAATGCATGATTATACGTCAACGTTTCAGCGGCCACATTTCAATCAAATTACCTGAAATTCAGTACATATGGTTATTTTATAGGTAGTAAAATACTATCACAGTGGTAAGGAATTTCAGTCAAAATTTTCACCTGCGAAGAAGAACATTTCATGATTTTTTCACCTCTACAGACTCTCCAAATTGAGTTAGTGAATACCATTTTTATGTGAAAGCAGTTAGTGATAGAGAAGATTCTTTAGGGTTTCTCAATTTTTTTCTACACATTTTAACAATTTATATTAGATTTTTAAACATAATTGATACAATTACATCACTTCATATTACATTTAAATTTAAATCTGTACTGCTACAATACATGAAGGGTCAGGGGTTCAGTACTTTGGAAGGAAGTACTGTTACTAGACCAACGGTTGTGCAATGAGGTGATTTGGTCAGAATCACGCTCAACCGCCAGATTTTTACCCAATTAAGGGTACCCAATTTAAGAGGCTCGATGAACCCCAAGAGGGCTCCAGAACCCACAGGAGTTGACTCACGGCTACAGTGTAACAGAAAATAATTTTCTGCCCAGCCGGATTCGAACTCGGATCCTTAGAGTAAGTAGCCAAGCTCTTCACCTTGTGGCCACCGCGCTTCCACATCACTTATTATATTTTTCTTAAACTAAAATAGAAAATTAGGTTGCTGAGTCTGTTTTATATGATTTTTTCACTTTTAATTGATCAGATTATTTTATCAATTTGTCTAATGAGAAATACCTAAGACTTTAATGTGAATTATTGAAAAAGTTTAAGATCAAATTTAATAAAAACTGTTGTTTTTTTTTTCGATGACTCTTTTTATCCTCGATAGACTATATCATAAACAAAAATTAAAATTAACATCGATTCTTAATGAAAAATGAGGGGAAAATTAAGATAATAAAATCAGTAAAGGGGGATGAGATTATTAATAACCGTCGGAAAAAGGGGGTCCTAAGTGGCGTGGGTTTAATTCACATCCTGCTGGAGTGGTTTTGCATTACTTGGTGGATCATTGCGTATAATAGATACATAGAGCGTACGTAATAGAAGTTAATATATAATTATTATTTTAGACAATATTCAACAATTACTATTGTAAACTATATCGTTATTTCTTGATGCTGTCCTAAATAGGACATATGGTACATATATTAGATCTAACTAGCCGATTTAGAACCACTGGGAGATGTCCTTTCTTTTCTTTGTTCTACCTGAGGAGCTCTTATGTATCTGATTTCTCACTGATGTAAAGAAAACCGGGCTTATTCCCATGAAGTTACATCTAGAAAAACTCACTTATTATTCTGGACTATATTTTCTTAAACTGCATTGCCTCACTAATATTTACCAAATTTATTAGTTCCTTCAAATTGTTATTCTACTCTGAATACACCATTGATTCATTCAAATTCCTAACCCCCTTTACCATCGAGACCGTTCCC
>NW_027107227.1:1170481-1184686 GCF_000696795.3 Halyomorpha halys
TCCTCCTAGATCCTCTCCAAACTTAAAATAAAAAAATAAACAAAATATTGAAACAGTAGTATAAATATTTATTTTCAGTATTTATTGTGATATTTTTATTGATATATTCTGTGATAGAATAATAAGTCCTTTTACTGTACAATATATTTTCAGAGGTCCACTGATGCCTTAATGATGCCAGAATGGGCGAAATTTAGCAACAATTAATAAATTTTAATTATCAATTTTTTGAAACTACAATAACCTATTTGTGTATTTAAGCAGTATACTTCAATGTTAATGTAACATTTTATTTTATAATAAAAATACATCTTATCTTAAATCTTCCGTTGTTGATTTCGTTAATTTGCACATCTATCATTTCGTACAGGACCAAACAACTTGTCCTTACTCAAATGTAGTAATAAGTTAATAAAATAAGAATACATTTTTTTGTTTTTACTTTGACCTGACCCTGTCAGGAAACCTAAGAAAGCCAAATATTGTTCAATTATTTTTCTCTCGACTCAACATCAGAGCGGTTGAATAATAAATCAAGTAAAATAATGTTTTTGATGTATATAAGAGGTGAGTTCACTTCGATTAAATACCAAAGGAGGGTTGAAGGTGAAACAAGTCATCCAAGAGTACCACAATCAAAACTCGGGAAGGAAGCAACCACGGCCGCGGGGCTTCGTAATCAAGGATCAGCCTGCCTTTAGCTTTCCTGATGTACAACTCAAACAAATTTACCTGTCACTACGGTCCAACTTTTCTCTCCCTCTAGACTAAATTATTTCTTCCGCATTATACACATATTAGGCTGCGAGAAAGTCATTCATTTAATACAAGTCAGATATGAGCAATCCTTATGCTAATGCTAAAACAGATAGACTACTAATTTATTTAATAGAAACATCAATGGTTTATTAATTTCAATAATGAATCTAGAAAACAAATTGTATCTCTACACAAAAATTGAAGTTTTATGTTTAAAGATACCTATAATAAAAAAATAATATATAAGAAGATGGTCAGGGTTGCGGTCAAAAGTGAAACAAAAATACAACTATTTATTTTCCAACATTTCGCCACACTTTGCAGGGCTTCATCGGGCTAAAAAGATACAAAATGAAACTATGATAAGATACAATGATAAGAATAAAAATAAAAAGATACAATGAAAAGAATAAAAACCAAGTAACAATGGTAAGAGTAAAAGTTTCATATAAAAATACGTAAAATATAAAGCTAAAAAATACAGGAGATGTATATACAACAAAAACAACACGGAAAAAAAAATATACAGAGATAAAATAAACGTCATGAAAGAATAATAAAAAAAAAATATAATAATAATGATATAAAATTACAATAAATGAGCAGAGAGCCATATAGGACAATATATCTGTCCAAATGAATAAGTTGAACAGACAGAAACATAGAAGTGGAAGCGCGGAGGAGTGGGGAGGAGGTGTAGGTAGCAAGCTGTATAACGGTTTTATAACGATTTTAAATACGTCGCGTATACAGGAAATAAAAAAAGTATATTTATTTTTTTTGTATGATGAAAAACTGCATGGGTCATTTGAAAAATGATTAATTTCCCTACACGTATAAAAAAAAAAATTAATCGAAATTGGAACTGATACATAGGAATATTGAAAAATTAAAAGTTTAACTATATTTTTATTTATTTATTGAAACTTGCAACTATATAAAAAATACAATAAGTAAATGTTTCTGAACACATGATAATCGTGGAAAGGAACCGCCCAATGATGGTACTTAAATCATTGCTTTAAATTAGAAGATCCCCGGCCATATTCTTTTCGGACGCCTCGGAGGAATGTTAAAGATGAGAGATTAAGTACTAATGGGTTTTGGTGGGTTAGGATTTGGAAATAAAAGTAGATTTATCTATTTCGGGCTAAATCTGCAAATAAGGGGATATTGAAGTCTTTATCGATGAGTTTATTTGTGACGTATTAAGGAGCATCGACTATTTTAAGCAGGATTTTGGATTTTAAGGATTGGATACGGGAGGAATTTGATGGTTTGGTGGACCACATTTGTAAAGTAGAGGTGTGGTAAGCCCAGGTTTCTCCAAAAGGGAAAATGAAGCCAAAAAGTGGGAGACTGGCCACACCCCACAAGATAGTTTAATAGAATTACGTCGAGGTCAATAGAAATGTCCGCCATTGTAATCTAAGCTGAAACCAAAAAGCAGCCTATAATTGGACACTAATCATCTGTCACGCCGCTGCAGTTTATCTTAAAGCCTACCATTTTTGGCTTCACTTTCCCTCGAATCTCACACCCGCAATTCTAGTATGTATTTGGACAGGCTACCAAAAAGTATATTTTCCAATCAGTTTTTGTGAAACAATTTGCCTTACGAAATGTATTCGCCTTATCCTAAATGAATAAATTACCAACATAGATTTATAATTAGAAACTTATTTATTATTTGTTATTAACTGCTACATCAAAATAATTAATTCCAATAATAAAACATGTGCTACTATATGTTAAAATATAAAAAATAAATCAGAACAAAATTATCTGAATTTTAAATTATATATTTTTTCGTGAAAATAAATGAAGTAAGAATAACTACACAAGAATTCTCATTTTCTATATGAATATTATTTGAAAATGTTATTTCTTTTTTTTCTTTATTATGAATCTCACGTGTATTCAGGCTCAAGACGACCAATGAATAAGCTTAAAAAAAAAACAAAAAACAATAACACATAAGGCATGAGAGAGACTAGAACCCAATGGTACATCCTTTTACTTTATTTTAGATCATTAGTGAGCTAAGAAGATTCCTCATCCATCTTCTTTTCAATTTTTTTTATTTAATTACCTTTATTCAGTGTGTATTGTCAAAAATGTTCATTAATTAAGTTTCACATAACTAGGTATATTAGGATGGAAATAAGTCAGCCATGAAATACTTTCTTATGGGTTTTTGTAATATGTGCATGTGTAAATCCGTGTAGTGTTCTGTAATAAAACAACTACTATGGTCCTCTGATTTCAGGTGGAACTATCCATAATTTATAATGTGAATTTTTTCTACCATAAATTACATACATTTAGAAAAATTTCACACAAAAGAAGAAAATAAATCAATAAATGATAAATAACACACATGATATCTGAGGATGAAAAGTTTCAAACATCTCAATGGACAATTTAAGGAAAAATACTATGCAATAAATAACAATTTAATTATTAAACAAGATGATTGATGAGTACTAGATAAATGAATGAATAAAATAACAAAAAATTGTATTAAATGTAAAAGGTATATTTTTATTATTTAATTTATACCCAAGATCTGTACTAGTTATGTTCAGAAATCATTTGTAAACCTAAAATACTGCCAACAGATTTTATAAGTTAATGCTTCATCTCTGATTTGAGAACGTCAAGTTACTGATCAACTGAAATGGTGAAAGAAATAATGGTGCAACTCACTTTTTTTTTTAAATTGTGAGTTGTGGCCATTATTAGATTCTCCATAGGCAATTAGTTGAAATAGTGGAGTAAGTCATAACTTTTCTTTGCTGCACAAATCAGCAATATATGCTATGATAAAAGAAACAGTGATGTAATTCCTATCACCACGTTCCTTTATAATCATAATTACACTATTATTCCCTCCAGGAGTCATCGTTTCGTTTTTGTTTTTTTTTATTTTCAGGAAAAATAGAAAAATCATATAAACATGGTTTTAATGTTAAACAACGAAAATTCTTACGAAATTTAAATTACACATGTAGGTATATGTAGCCTGGGACATTCGATAAAATCGAACAACCGGAAGTGCAACTATTATATATTAAATATTATGCAATTATATAATCGATTTTCCATTTTTTTTTTTCAAATTTCTCAAAAACTGCTTTAACTATCATGAATTCATAAAATTATAAACAATTAAATACAAATGAAATCCTAATCTATTGACAAAAATACAATAAAAAAATTAAAAAATTAAAAAATAATCACTTTTTGACTAAAAAATAATAACTAGGATTTTATAATATAATTATATTTAATTTTACATTCTTTTAATAATTTTTAAAGTAAATAAATGTACTATGTTGCAATTACACTAATGATCAAAAACCATAAGCGCTATACACAAAGTATTCATGACAAAGGCTCTGATGTAAATTTAAAAATTTATCTAAAAAGTTTTATTATTATACTGCATAATACTTGGTAGATTGTATTGCCTGTAGTCATTCTGCATTGGAGAAAAAATATATAAATGGAGAAGGTCTTCGGCATTTTCACAATTGCTCAAGCTACAATCATTCATTAGTTTTGTTATGTAATTTTTGTTGAGAAACGTGATTTTGATAATTTATTTGCTTGAGTCAAACCTTACCAGAATTTTAATATATTTAACAGGGGTATCTGTTTTAAATACGGGCCTCACAATAAAATGTAAATATTTAATACTAAGTTCGGTAAAATTTTGATATTACAAAATATTGGTAATCCTTATGCTATACATATTTCTTTAAATGTTACTAATCCTTTTGATATTCAACTTTTAAAAAGTCAAATTAAAATTCAATTTTTTTTTACCTACTTCTGAGATCCATTTATCCTTATACAATTTTATTTTAGTTTATGTTGACTGCTACAATAATATACTATCAGCTTTAGAGCAAATTTTCGGAAATATGCTAATATCTGTATGTGATATTTGAACCTATTTTAGTGCTGCTTTAAAAATCTCAAGTAGAGTAATCTAAACATTCCAGTTGAGACACGGGCCAAAGAGCTTGAGATGACTACCTAATCAGATTGTACAATAACTGATTGAAGGGATTGTTAGGGAGGGGTTGGGGTTGTAGGATCCCTGTTAAATCCCCCTTACGTTGTCAAACAAATTACCTGCTGCCGGCCGAAGAGCGAAAGGTGGCCTGAGTTTGTTGAGACGGTTAACGAGAAGAGAACTTAGTTACAACTAGTTAAGACAATCCTGACTAAGATGATTCCAACCTCGTTAAGTCATCCTTCTTGTTTACATAACGGCCTAGCAAACATCCTTTCTCCCCGGCGAGGAGTACACCGCCCCTTGTTTAAGTCATCCATCTTCCACCTAAACACATTCAAAGGCGAGTATTTTGCCCCCGTGCAATTCTATATTACTGCGTAACATAATGTCTTTAACAGTTGGCCAAATATTAATACCGGAATCCGATGGCTTGTGGTAATGATACAGGAGAGACGTAGCTAAAGGGAGAATTTGTTTTTATTTGTTTCAAAAGATTATATATTATAATTCTGGACAGTGCTTCTTAAATGTAGAAGTCTATACTTCCTATAATTTAAATTTTACATAATATATTTTAATTATATTTATTAAAAATATTAGCCCAGGAACCTAAGATAAAAAAATAGTATTGATTATATACAGATAATATTAGTCAAGGAATATTTATCCTCAATAAATATGTAGTTCAAGATAATTAACAGGTTAGTTATATAAATTTTGAATATGCATAAACAAATAAAGCAGAAATAAATGAAAGTTCACCGTCCGTTTCGGAAGGAAAAACAAACATATTTGCAACAGAACAGGAAATCTCTGACTTCCATAAAAATGAAAAAAAAAACAAAAAAAAAACATTTCTTCATAAACCAATATTATAAAAAAAAAATGCGGAATTAGCACTTATAAGGTAAGTAACCACATCAGAATTATAGATTTAGATTGAGTAAACATTTATTTCTCCAATGAATTCAAGAAGGATTAATTAATAAGAGAATAGAAGATTAAGGATTGAAAAGAGACAGAATGGAACGGACTTGCCAATCAATAACTAATTTCGTAGTTTCACCTACTTTCATAGTAAAAACTAAAATTTGTATGTTTATATCATTATTTTAATATTTTTTATTTACATTGGTTTGAAATATAGTTGATTAATGCGTTCGCAATCAATAACAGGAACAGTACGAGCAGAGAAGTGTTACCTGGAACCAATTATCTAAGAACTTGTTAGTATAATAAACGGTTATTGTAAGCTAGGGTGTATAACTATACCAAAGACCCTTTCACAATCTATATAACATCATAAGTCACCCCTGTCATGATTCTTCCTTTATGCCCCCTACGTAATCATGGCCATATCGAATTGTGTTTTTCCTTTGTCCTGCTGTTTACTGATATGAAAGAGTTCGTGGGTGCTTTTCAAATCCCTGCATATTAACAGCTCTGAATCTACCTATCTCTTTTATCAGAATTAAATGAAGCAAAAAAACAACAAAAGAGGGACGAAATTAAACAATAGAACAAGAAAATTCTTCATGGAGATATACGTTTAGTCAACTTGTAATGTAAAAAAGTTAATAAACCTGAGAGAAATTCTCTTCATCTAACTTTAAAAGCAACACATGATAAGAGCAAAAAAAATTATTTTACATTCCGCACAAGAATAACGCTTTCCCTTTTTAGCAAACAATTCTTGTCAAGTTAAAAATATTCATGGCGGTTTTCCTTATGCAACGAATATAGAATAAGACTGAGTTTCAAAAATTCGTAGGCTAACAAGTCAATAAAAATTATTTCTATAACTTAAAAAAGGTTAATTTTTGAAATTACACTAAAACTATACGTCTTCTGGTTTATTATAGCCCCTCATAGAATAGATGGAAACCATAACACGTGGAATAAGCGGACTTCCAAAAAGTCGATGGATATTCAGTGTTCGACAAGGGAACCATATTTTTCAACGCTTATCGGGCAGGAAAAGATAATGCGTACCATATACCAGCACTGGAGTAACCCTAGAGCCAGAATATGAGGGACCCTCAAGATTGGAATGAGGTCTTGTTGCCCGAGAAGGTCGTACCAGGCCGGCCCTAACTCCAAAGGATAAGTATCTGTCGATAACCCTATCCCTTAAGGCACTGTAGTTTTCGTTACATAATCGAATTATATGTTTTATTATTATAAGACATCACGGTGTGTACAATTTTTCATAACATTGAAATGATCTGGAAATATTTAGTAATAATGATTCGTTATTAATCAATTGAACTCAATGTGATATAAAATATATAATAATGATATTAATAAATAGATAATCATCAAGATGTTTGGGACGACGGCTCTCAAAATTCTTTTCATCAATACTCTGTTCATATAATAAAAAAGACTGAAATGAATATGATTTATCAAATAATTAAATATGCACACAAATACAAGCATAAATACAAGAAAACATCCTGGGCCCACTCAGAACATTTGAATCTAACACTACGGACGTGTAAACATCAATTTCATTGAAACGTTTCTAGTAATACTAGGTCGAAAAATATTCAGCACGTGTCAAAGGGTTCTTGCTAATGCTTTTTACAAACTGAGAAAAAAATAATTCATGTAATTTTAGTGATTTTTTTACATAATCGTTTTTGGGTTTGTTCTATATTGATTTAAATATTGCTATATATGTCATTCAATTTGTCTATAATGTTGAATTCAGAAAAAACAATTTTTTTCGAATAACGCATGAACATTTTCTATCAATTTTTTTAAAAAAATGTCTTCATTATTATTTGTCAATTAAAAATAATTCCTGATTCGTTGAATTTCTAATAGTTAAATTGGTTTAATTAAGTACATACCACAATAATAACAAAGAAAAAATTGTAACAGCTTAAAAAATAAGTAAGCAACTAGCCAAAAAAAAACAACTAATAATTGATTATTATTAATTTAATCTACATTCAGTAATTTATCAAGTAAACGAAATAGCTGTATAAAACAGAATGTTAGTCAACAAAGATGCAATTCTTGTTAAAATAGTGGAACATTTTCATTTAAGGTCTAAATCTATTCACAAAGTACAATTCTTTCAAATACAAAGAGAACTATATTTGACAACTGCGTGGATTAGCGATGGGGTCTACATTATCGATAAATTTGAGTGAGATTTATATCAACAATTTATTAAATACTCAATTGATGAAAACAGAAATAAAACCAATCTTTATAAGAAAATATATAGACGACTTAATCATTAAAACAATGAAAAACAGCTCCAAGAAATTTTAAAATTATGTAATAAATTCCACAAAAGAATTGAATTCGCTGTTCAAATACCTTAAAATAAAAAAATAAGATTCCTGGATATGGACATAATCATAAATGGACGAAAAATAACCACTACATGGATTAAAAAAATGTAATACAAGCAATAGAATACTTAATTTCTTTTCAAATCACCCATATTACCAAAACGAGAACATTGCAAAAAATTTAATTGACTGAGCAATCAACTTAACAGACAACATTTACGTAGAAGAGATTAAGACTGAAGTTAATTGTAAACTGTAAATTGTATGTTAATTGAAAACTTTTATACCAAAAGATTGATAAATAGACTATGGTACAATATAATGAATAACAAACATACAACCAGAAACAATACAGAAAGTAGAACACCGAATAAAATAATAACTATCACAACAAACCAAGATAAAAAAGAAAAACCACTAAGTCAAAAAAGAATCACTAAATTTTACAAAGAAATAAACAAAAATATTACAGTGGACAATAATGGAGGAAAAGGACAAGATGAAACAATGAGAAATGGCAATAATAAAATATTCTTTAGACTTCAATACATAACAGGGCTAACAAATAAAATAAAAAGAACACTGACAGAATATGATCATATAAATATCAGAACTGGTCTATACAATAGCAATAAGTTACAGAGTAATCTGTCCAACATGATAAAGTTGATAAGATGGAAAAATTAAATCCAATTTACAAGATAGATTGTAAAAATTGTGAAAAAAGTATACATTGGTGAAACATCTAAAAAACTGGAAACTAGAATCAAACAACATGCAACCAATTGTAGAAACGTTAAAAATATAAAAAGAACAGCTCTGGCCTACCACAACATAAAATTGAACCATTAATCTAACTTAAAACCCTACAATAATAGATAAAGCACAAAACACAAAAAGCAGAAGATTTCTGGAAGCTATACATATAACAAAAACATAAACATACACAATATACTACAAAACTGACACTAAACACTTAAATACACATTACGATGACATTATAAATGGACTCAAAATATAAACATAAAAATCAGAAGAAATAAACGGGTTTAGAAAAAAAATCCCTAAGTTTAATTTAAAATACAAAGCAGGAAATATAAATAGGGAGGTATCCAAACAGCACACGGGACATGAAATAAGGTCCAAAGAGGTAGGAAGAAATATAGAGCAATGGTTGTGCTAAAGTGAGGGGAAGAATGCACCAATAAGTAATGATAAAGAAGTGAGAACAAAGTAAAATGTAGATATGACATGATTTCTTTTATGAAATTCAATTTTTTACTGATTATAAGGCAAATATAATTGTATGAATTATACATATAGATGAAAATTGTTATTATGGTGGATTATTGTTATTTGTAGTTTTAAGGTACATGAATATGGGGCAGTGGTTCCGAAACGTTCTGCTACAATATGTTAATTTAAAATAAATTACATTCAAATTGGAAGTTTTTAACCTCAAAAAAGTTTTGTATTGCATTCATTTTTAATTTCTATCACGTTAATAAATTATTTTATCAGAAAATGTGAAGGAACTTTCGGAAAAGCCTGTTTTCCTACTAAGAGAAGACCAGAAGACCAAACTCCGCACTTATGCTAGCATCTTGGTCATGTCCAGAGGGTGGGACCCCATTTGTATACTCCAAGGAGCCGTAAGCTGCTTACTGGTCCATCCAGATTACCAAGCTTAGCCACCGCCGGCTGTGCTCCCATATTCGGGGCCAACACCCCTCTTCATGGTCGATTCTCAAGAAAACTAAGAAGCTTACACCAACTCAGTAGTCGGAAATAGGCTACTCACTGAATAATATGAAACCCAGTCTATTAAAAAACCAAACAGTTAATATTACACATACATATATATAAATATATAAATAGATAAATATAGATAAATAGAGAGAGGGAGAGAGGAGGGAGACAGAAATAGAAAATAATGGCCGTAGCTCCATGAGCTACGGTACTCAGGCTTGAACCATTGAAATATGAATATTCTATATGAAGATTGATATTCAATTATTGGAAAAAAAAAGAAATTACAACTAACAGAATGTTATATTATAATAGTAACCATGATTTTGAATGTTAAAATTAAGTTCATGAATAAATCTATTAAACGTACAAGTAATTTTAAGTAAACTAAAAGAAGCCATTAATAGTTTATTTACAGAAAATTGGAACCCTAACATGAATAAGTTGATGATAAAGGGATAAAAGCCACAGTTATTAACGAAAACTTCAACACAAAGAACAAATAATTAAATATTAAAAGCTAAGACCAGATAGAACTCTTTAAAGGGAGCGAAAGAAGGAGTTTATCATTGAAAAAAGAATGAATTATTATTTTAAATATAAGTAGATGGTCAGAGTTGCGGTCAATATAAGAACAAATAGTTTAAAACTATTTTAATGACGTTCGCTCCACTTTGCAGGGCTTCGTCAGGGCTGTTCAAAGCGAACGGTTGAACAGAAGGCAACAATGAAGCGGAAGAGTTTTTATATAAAGACCGGGTTTCATATAAAGAGGGTTTCGCAAAGTGGGGCGAAACGTCGGACATTAAAATAGTTTAAAAACTATTTGTTCTTTTTTTGACCGCAACCCTGACCATCTACTTATATTTAAATCTTTACGTTCAACTTTATATACTTCATTATTTTCTTCTATAATTTTTTAATACACTAAACTGTGCTGCCAAAGATACTAGATTAGCATTTTGTAATTCGTCTAGGATAAGATTGATATAAAATGCCATCTCATTCTATATTCATATAACAGGATCTATTAAAATTGTTTGAGTAGTTAGCGAAAAAAATGTTTAAAAAAAAATTAATGATATAAAGTTTTACTTCTGGTTGTCAATTTTAGCAAGAAAAGTACTTTATTTACATTGGAAGCCCACACTGGGTTGTAAAAACCAATAAATGAGTAATTTTAGTTTCGTACAGCTAGTCGCTTTTAATCTGGACTGACTGCATACACATTCACTCAGTTCATTTTACAAGATTTAGTATTAACACTTATATTATATTCTAAAATAGTTAAGTAAAAGTAAAAAGAGCAGAAAATTGTTTTCTGTTACACTGCAGGCTTGAGTAAACCCTACGGGTTCTGGAATCCTGCTGGGATCCACACAGATCCACACATAAATTGAGTACCCTTAGTTGGGTGCAAATTTGGCAGTCGAGCGCCTCACCTGCTTGCACAACCGTTGGTCTAGTAACAGTACTTCCTTACAAAGTACTGAACCCCTGACTCATTCATGGGTTGCAGTGGTACAGATTTTAGTATTTTTTTTTTTTTAATTTAAAAGTAAAAAGAAATATTTTCCATTTATGTGAAAATATCCATGCTTGATACACCATTGCCACCAACTTATGCATCAATTGAATCCGTGAAGCAATAAAAGAGATAAGAATAGAAAAATTTGATTCATTATTGCAATAAGCCATACAATTTCTTATTCCTGCAAACTAGTTCCCTTTAATAAATTCCCTAGAGGCCCATGAAACCCCCCAATCTGGCAACACTAGCATCTGCAAGCTGTTCCCCTCCTTGAAGCCTCCGGGTTAGTACTGGCTCAATTAAGCCGAGCTGAATCAGAAAGAGTGCGAAAGGAAGGAACTAGCGAGGGCCAGAATTAAATATAAATTGGTCCGATATAAACGAATAAGTGGATGAGGGTGTGGCTAAAGGAGTTAGTAGAGAGGAGGGAAGATAAATTAGATTAGAGATAAACGGGGAAGGGGGCTCTTTCATGTCTGGCCTACGGGCACTAGCCTTCTTTTCGGAGTGCCTTTATGTCAGTACCTCAGCCGGGTACGTGAGTGTCTGAGAGCAGAGGAAATACTAAGCGTTTGGTTTAGTCAAGTCTAGAAAATTGGATAATTACACTAAATGAGATATTTAAGTATTGGATATTTAATTATTTGGATTAAATTAGTGATATTATTGTTGTAAGTACATTTCTCTTCGTGTTTTTTTTTTTATCCTCTAATACTGCCTATATTTTATTAATTCCTCTACTCACTACAGGATATGTTCAAAAATCATGTGAAAAGAGAAAAGACTTAGCAATAATTAACAATCGCCTATTGATTGTAACAACAAACCAAATATTAGTTATTCTTTTTTCAATGGATATTAAAATCAAACTCATCTCCTTTCAATTTATCATTTTCCATAATTTTTATAATGTGTATGCCTGTGTGCCAAATCGGTACTACAATCCCATGTGGACCCCTAAAATGTGTTTTTTAAAAAAAACCTTTTTAGTGCTATTTACAACTGTATGAAAATATATACAAATAAATTTGATGCTAGTTTTACAATGGCTTGATACAGACATTTCTAGAGGAGAAGATCTCGAGGTCATATTCTTTTCTAATTCTTTTGTAATTACTTGGAAGTTTAGGCCGTTTGTATAGTTAAGTGTAATAATAGTCGGAATCGACAAGCAGTTTACTGTCTTTTCAGTCATGTGTGGGGATTCCAAGTCAGTCGTTTGTCCGGATGTAGTCCTAGTTAATGGATTTGTTCGACAGGAGTAAGCTGAAATGTTAATTTCGTTAAGTTAAAGAATCTGTATTCGTTAACTTATCCAATGCAATGGTGAAGAACATAGTCGTTTATATAACATCCTTTATATAAATAGCAGTTGTTGGTTTTACAAAGAGGAAAATGTTAATTTGAGTTTTTTTTTGTATTTGTATTTGTGATTCAATTTCTGTTCTCATTAAAACATATTTTCATTAAATAATAATATTAATTTCTGATATAAATAGTAGTTTATGTATATGACAACAGTTTTTACACAAAAATTGTTACATATTACTAAAAATAAGCAATAAAATTTTACTTATATGAAAAGTACAGGTTTGGTTTACACTACTAATGCTCTCAATGACTCATTTTAATAGTCATGTGCATTAATAATGCAAATAACTTTTAAAAAAGGTAAAGAAATAATGAATTTTTAATATTCACAAATAAAAGAGCAAACCAAAAGCTTTCTAAGACACACAGAACGCCTCCCTGTACTTACCTAATCGAGTAAATACTTATTGACAAAGATGATAAATGCATTAGTATCCGGCGGGAAATGTTATCAGGAGGTAGTCAGAACTTGTCTTGGGTCAGAGCCAACACCCTACCATCATTTAAGTACGAATCATCAAGCAAATTAAGTAATCAATAAGCCAATCTATTAATTATTATTGATATCCATGGAAATAATTTCAACTGTAAAATAACACCTATGAACACAAAAAAAAAATTAAACTATTAGAATGGTGATAGGTAAATTACAGACCACATCGCTAAAGTTTCGAAGTTAATAAAAAAAAATTGTGTGTCTCGAGACTGACCGAAAGAAGTGAAACTTCTGAAAATGAAATGTATTGAAATTTTCTGGTTAAAAATTCTGGCATGGTTATTTATTGACCATATCACAAATGACATTTAACGACTAGACTAAAACCTGTTCAGAAATAACATGGAGGCCTTCCTCTAAAACTGATTGCTTTCACGGCAAGGGTGGGTTAAAACTTCTCTTAACCTTTAACTGCGAAGCTTTCTTTCAGAAGTTTCAAAAGTTTCCTCTGAATATTATTTTGATAAATAAACACACTTGAACTAGCCAAGTGTTCATTTCATATGTTCATTGCATATTTTTAAAAATAATTAATTTAAAACATTAAATATAACAATTATAACAATTAAATATTTAAGTTTAGAATCTAGAGTAGCTAGCATTAAATAAGAAGATTAAAAAAAAAGTTGTCAACTCCCACCTCACAACTCGAGTCACCATTTCTGATGAAAGGTAAAAAAATTACAACTGTTATTTCATAGTTCGTGGTAATGAAAAAAAAAAAAGATTACTCAAAACGAACTACTTCAAATATTTACACTATTCTTCAATGCAACATATTATCGATGACATTCATATAATCAGCATTAATAAAATTAATTTTGGTAAGTAACAGGAGAAACAAGCAACAAGAGATGTTCAATGTTACCAAGCACTGGCTTCACAAAGTTTGTTCAAATCCGGTCATCACTATGTTGGGGTAAATACTTTGAAAAGTTGCATCCGTCTTATTTTGTGCTGACTA
>NW_027107227.1:1184931-1208754 GCF_000696795.3 Halyomorpha halys
TATTTTAGCTATACGGATCGCGTTCTAACTGTGTTAGCAAGTTATCCATCGTCAACACTTCATTCACCTAAACTTGAAATAAAAGTGAAGGGGCACGTCCGCAAGTACTCTCGAATAAAGTCACAAATCATCATCTCAGGAGGTTATTTGCAGTTGCCGGCTGAGAATACGTGCACACATTATACTACCGGTCGTATATCAAAAGGCAATGGCGTTTATCGCTTCGACGTGCGACATTCTTCACTAGTCTAATGGCCTTCCAAAACTTTCACAGTTATATCGGCTATAAAAAAACAGTGAGAGGAATATCCTAAAAGTTGTCGTTTCTAAAATTACTTTATCCATATACAAAAAAAAAAAAAATTTCTCCATAAAATTTCGATCATATTAAAAATAAATGTAGAAATCATCGAAATCAGAAAAAAAAGAGTATTGATAGGATGTAGATGCTGCAATGAAACAGTATAAGATCCACGGGGTGGGGATTTTAACGTCAAATTTAAAAAGCATTTCTTAAAAATACACCTTTCTTCTTTGTAATTGATTAAGTTACAGTTTTTTATTGTTGAAAAGATATTTTACCACATAGATAAATTTACGTAGGAAAAAACAATTATAAATGCTAAAATAATCACAAAAAGGACTCATTTGAAATGCTCACTACAATAAACTGAAGAGAAACAAAAGCCAAGTTCATAACATTATGTTCTTAACAATCATTTCATTGCTTTCCGTAATATTTTCCTGTGACAATTCTAAGGGTGAATGACTATGAAAGGACGGAAAAAACAACTTGATGTCCTAACCAATCGATTGGTGAGATATAAATTAAATACGAGGGGGTTTTAGGTGCAATAAACTGAATCACTACGCCGTTTAATGTGGATACTCCAACCAATATATTCCATAAACCTCTTGAGAGCCAGTAACAAGCGACTGTCTAGAGAAACCCATTTAATGACACTCTAAATGATATTTTAAACAATAATCTTTCAGGAGATAATTTATGCCGAATCAAAAAAGCGATAAGTATTCCGTGATTTGTATTTTCTGAACAGCTAAAAAAACCCACTAGAATACAATCATCTCGAAAATGCAAAATATGAGGTTAACAGAGATTTCATTTAATAAAAAATCAAAACATTTTTGAATAGATAATGATCTTTTCACATAGACCGTGTATGTCTAAAGACTATATAACCACGAATTTTAATTTGTCTTTAATTATATATTTATCGTTTATACTTGCCCACGCTCAGCGAAGAAGGGGGTGAGTTAATGTAAAATAATATAATCGCAAAAAAAAAAAATAAAATAATAAAGAATAAATCACTCAAGGAGCCAAGTTATTTCTTTCTCTAGAAAATAGAGAAAACCTACCAATGATGAGTCCAATATGCCTACATATAACCAATTATCTATATAAACAATTATCAAACTATGACCACTGGCGAATACCTTTTTACATGTAGATAATAGGAAACCTAAGGGGGATACCTGCCCACCTGTGGAATTCAGGGAACAAAAAAAAAACATAAGTAAATTAACAAGTTGAAATCAGTGTATATGAATAAGAAAGAACAGCAGAACTATATGAACTATAAACTAACGTTTAATAATAAAAAGAAATCTGTACTGCTACAACACATGAAGGGTCATGGGTTCAGTACTTTGTAAGGAAGTACTGTTACTAGATCAACGGTTGTGCAAGGAGATGATTTGGTCAGAATCACGCTCCTCCGCCAGATTTTTACCCAATTTAAGAGGCTGGGTGGACTCCAGGAGGCTCCAGAACCCATAGGAGTTGACTCACGGCTACAGTGTAATAGAAAATAATTTTCTCCCCAGCCGAATTAGAACTCGGGTCCTTGGAGTCAGTAGCCACGCGCCTTACCCTGGGGATATAGCATTCCCCTTATCAATTAATAAAATAAACAAAATTTATAGGTTGGCTTAACCTTAACTTAAATGCCTAGCTCAACCTTATTAACTAAATTTACACTATTACACAAAATAGGAACATAAAATAAAGTTTAGTTCGAACCCCACGTAATCCTTGGGTGTACTCTGGCCTTCCCCAGAAGTATGAAGATGACCCCTGCCAAGGAGTGTCCAGGACGTGCTGAAAAAACGTTCCCACGCACTGCACCATATCCCCACTTCTAGTGTTAATGACCGTCTACTGAAGTAGAACACCATAATTTAGGAAAACAAAACATACACGATAACATTTCATATAAGGTGATATTTCGATACACACAGTAAAGACACAGGGTCTGATAAACTATTACCACTTCATTTTGAACAATCTTAACGTGTTCAATCTTCATTTGCTCAAAACAATGCCTCCTTGTCTACGCAGATATCACCAGTTTTTTTTTTTTATTTCACCATGACAACCGTAACACCTGATTGGTTCCCCAGAGAAAACTGGCAATGTGTAAAAGAGGAAAGAGACCTAATGTTGTCCGGAGTTAATTTCAAAGAAATATACATTTACGGAATCTGTATCGAACCTTAAAAATTCTCTAAGCCTTAATGATCACATAAAATTCCTAATTACATTATTCATAGTAACAATTTCAGTAGCCGTTTAATTTATAAATAATATATTATGTATTGGAAAATAATAATTAAAAAATAATGTGTAGAATCTCATAAAGATAACTTAAACTTTTAATGAAAATGTTCATCTGTAGCCTATTTAACGAGTGAAAATTAAAATTTTCAAATAAACATCTTTTAGTTGTACAATTTTTATTTATAAAAAAGAACATTATTTTTGAGAAGTGGATATCCTAAATTTTGATAGAAAACTCCTCATATATGTAATGATCACCAATATGTACATAAATGAAACTATTCTATCCAAGAGTAAAAGATTGATCCTCTAAGACGAGGCGAAACCATTTATTTTTCCCTTGTTCCGTAAATAAAATGATCATGATATTTTGTAGCCACTGTAAAAATGACTAGATCCATTGGATTGCGAAATGGGCCTGGAGCAAACGATGGGTAGAATCCAATTATCATTTCATGACTTTGCCAATCCTTGACTGACGGAAAACCTGATGGGCTATATCAAAAATGGATCGTCGTTTTCACAGAACTACATATTTCTATAAAATCTAAAACTGAAGTATTTGAAATTATACAGAGGTAGTCAAAGGAATCTAATCGTAGGTTATCTAAGTTTTAATAACTTTAGAATCACCTAGCTCTGACCATATAATTACTGAGCACCCTCAACCTATTTTGTTATTAAAAAAAAATAAAAATATAATTAGCACTACAAGTTTATATAAATTTTATATAATTACAGATCTGCAATTATTACGAATAAAAAGATTTTGCGATTTATATTAGCTTACAAAAGCTAATAGTGAGCTAGCTGTATCGCTTCAAGTGAAAACATTTTTTTTAACAATAAAGTCACGTGTTATTTAACTGTTTTGGGTAGAAATTCTGTTTTGATAACATAGCACCAAAACTGTTTATTAAAAAAATAAAATGTTAAGAGCTACACTACATCTATGTTGCCTATACACATCTAAGCAATGGTCCATGTCCAAACCCATATTCACAAGATCAGTCTTAATATCATATGTTGAGGTTTACCCCCTCGGACGTTTATCTAGATAAGTGTTTATTTCAACCTTACAAAACCATATTACTCATCGTAAAATAATGACTTGAATTATACAAACCGGGATCAGTTCAAACGATTCGGTGTTCTAAATCTTTCTTTGGTGCGTTTATTATAGACAATAATTTATTTTAATAATCCGTCACCGTTCACGTCTTAACATAAAATAACACGTTTAATTGAATAAATTAAAAAATATACATTAGGAAATAAACTAGGAATGCAACGCCTCATATGAATCACACGGATATTATTTTCGACATCTGCAATGACGGTTACAAAAAAAAAATAATAAAACAATTGAAGGATGAGACCTTAAATGTTTTATTCATATTTTTGTTCTTTCTGTCAAGTAATATAAACTACGCAAAATGAGTATTAATATCACCAGTATCTATTTCCGAAAGAAGATCAAATACCGCTAAATGAACCCTCGAAATTCTGAGCATCTACTAATAAATTTTAATGGACAATTATTTAAATTAGACTAATGAGAGCGACCAAGTTAATTAAGGCCATTCCCGGAGGAGAAAAGAATCAGCGGCTGATTGGCCATCATCAATATAATACTAACATACCTTAACGAAGCTATAACTTCATCACCACTGTTTGCCCGCCATGAGCCTTCACTCATCATTTTTCCTTGGCTCTTATTCCTCAGCAAACAGAGAGAATCGTATTACATATTTATGAGAATTATTTACATCGCCGTCACTACCCGCCCCTTCCGTCAAGCGGTCCTGGGAGTGGATAAACTCTCAAATTAATTCAAACAAATATATTCTTTGAATAGGAACTAATCTTACTCTCGCTCTCGCCTTCGGTCACTTTTTTCAAATTAGAATATATCCGTAGTAGGCTGTAGTCGGTCTAGCTTCAGTTTTGATTAACAGAATCATTTTCCTGCTGAGTGCCATCGACAAACAAGACAAACATAAACAATCATAAGCAGTTATTACTTTCTATTCACCATACTCAGAGAAGTTGATTGCTAGGAGAATGTAAAACGCTTAACAAAACCTAACACGGATAAGGATGATTTAGGAATAATTTTGTTTAAATTATTAAATTTTTAAATTAAAGTAAGTTAAATTGAATTCAATCAGTTCTTTTTAAAGAGACTGTGAACCATTTCTCTTCAAGTAGTGGAGCTAATTCACCAATACCATTAGTAAATCAATTTTTTGGGTTTTGATTTAGTAGAATAGAAGTCGATAAATCTTAATGAATCTAATTTCAGTTGTTTTAATAGATAAATTTCAAATCTGTTATCCACTGAAGAGATGTTAGATGGTTGTCAGTCACACACTCAATAAGAAGTTTCTGCTTGAGAATAAACGATCTTTCCTTTGTTGTTTGGCGTTTAGAAAAAAAAAATTAAGAAATACTTAGAGTTTATTTTTAAGGCACATTACCCTTAAGTCAGAGGAATTGGAATATCCAAACTTCATAAAAATCGTTTCTTATAAATTACTACTGAAAAAAACTAAGACTGTGTCACATATTCTTTTCTCTAAAATCATTGGTTTTCCAACAGTATATAATTCAATTCAAATCCTCTATCCGTTCCCGGTCTTCAGATTTATATACAAGGGCCCACCGCTGCCGAAAGATCGTTCATTATCCGATCCTCATCCTTATGGAACCCCATCTCTTCCAACATCCGACGGTCCAATACCCTCGCTACCTTTAAATCCCGCCTGTTCAATTATTCCTTATCTATTCAGACCCCATAAAATTGTAAATCAATATAATTGTAAATATGTATGTATTATATCATTCTTAATTATTTGTACATCGTTTTCTTTTCTCCTTTTTATTTCTTTTTTTTTTTTTTGTTCAACTGATGAAAGTGAAAAAGTGACTTATAACTATTTTTTATAATGACTATTTATATTTCTTTGTATTTTTGTATCTCTGAGGCTTCTCGGCGCTTATCTGCCGATTTCTCTGTATTACACTAAAGAGACTCGTCCCAGAATAAATAAAGTATTATTATATAAAACGTTTATACTACAAATATTCTTTCCGGAAATGTGTTAACGACCTGAAAAACTATTTTTTTCAAATTATCTTAATCTTATGTAATTATGAAATCTTAGTTTCTATTTTTCCATTTTTTACTACTAATAAAAATATGATGTAGATCATTATTTCAAACAAACAAAATTAAAGGTATTTTAGAGGAAGAAATTTTAAAAATCTAGCATTTATGTTCTGTCAGACTATTTCGACGAAGATAAAAAATAGTTAATATTAAAAAAAAAAGATTTCATAAAAAACGTTTTCCCAACAAGGAAGGAGGAAAGATAGAAATTAGTACAAAAATAATGTTATCAAACATTCTCGACTTTCGCTTACGCATACGTAAATACATTATCCGTGAAACCTCGATATTTTCGAAACGGCGAATCTCATTTGGTCAAAAATGTGTGGAAACTGGGGAAATCCACTACATTCACTTAAGCACGCACAAACGTATGTTCCTTGAAACACAAATATTTTGAAAACGGCTGAGAAGTTGGAGATTACTGTAGGCATGATACGATTATTCTTTTTTTTCAAATTTCATCCACTACTTTCGCCTTCCTCTGCGAAAAAGTAATTTTTCAATTTTTAGGTCCATATTTGCAACTTACTTTATCTCTAAAAGTACTCCTTTCAGATTTTTTAAATGTTTTTCATAAAAGCATGAAAAACAGCAATAAAATAATTTGATCCAGCTAGATCTATCATACAGCCCACTGTGGATCGGCTCATAAACCTCAACTTGACATGCTCTCCTGGGTGTAAGCAATCATGAAACCCAATTGTTCGGAAAGGACCAATTTGTTTGTACCGTTGGTAGTACAGCTCATTAATGTAATTAATGCATTAATGCATTATACTGTAACGAATCATAAGTATTGTATATACTTAATTTTTTAACTACTTTTTTTGTTTGAATTATCACAATATTTCTATTTCAAACGTATAAAAAAATCAATTTGATTTGTTTTGTCTTTAGTGGGTTACATTTCTAACTTTCGTATAATATGAAATACTCGTGACTTAATAAATGGCTTATTTATACTGAAGTATTTATTATAGTAATTCAATTAACAAAATTTAGGTAATTAAGATAGAGACGATAAACACTATAAATCTCACCATCAAGAATTCATTTGATATAAAACTACATCAATGTAAAGCCTTAATTCAAATGCACTTAACAGACACGATGAAGGCTGAAAAAAAAAGAACAAATTCTGTCTTTCTTAATTAGAAAACAAGGAACGTAAAACTGAGGACTAAGGTTGAAAGTATCCCTTTGTGAAAAAGAGACGGTCATAATGAATCGAAGTACCAATAGGACAGTTTGGAACACTTGGGCTTACAAAGGAGCAGTTCGTTAGCCAGGGAGGCAGTAATCACAATGAAGCCACCTCGTTCCTGATCAAGAAAGGAGTAAGGAAACCTCTACCTATGAGTCCCCCATCCCTCAATTCTTCCCAACTCCTTCGTATGTCACAGGCTTGTTAGTATCACTGATTCTTTGAAACATCAACAATTATTTATACAAAACCAGAAAAAGCAGACGAACTGAAAATAATGCCAGGAACTCGTTTTGATTTTCTATTCTTTCGTTAATTTGAGAATTTTGACTGTGCTTAAGCAATTCTCTGACATTATTATGACTGCATTAGCAGAACATTGATTTGCTTAATATTTATATATTTTGAGAGATCTCAATCTTTCAATTACATCCTTATCTAATTACTTCAGGTCTCTACTTTTTAACTTTTTGTTTTTTATCATATTTGTATTTTCCGTTTGAACAATAGAATCATACCATAATCACATGGGTTGTAATACCAGCACCCCATGTGACCTATAGGCTATAACTAGCGAGCTTTGACCGGAGGCAATCTTCCCTTCTTCACTTCTATTCTGTAAATAAAACCATGAGTGAGTAAGGGCACATACGATGAGCCCTCCGGTAGCCGAGGAGAAGGTAGGTGGAGGGACATGGAGAAAAAGCAAAGTGAAGCATGAGCACCTTCCTTTTATATCTGACTAGCTGACCCGACAATTGCTATATTTGATGTATATAGGTTTAATGAACCCAATTAATATTTTGTTATAAATTTATGTATTTAGTTAAATTAAACAAACATGTATACTTTATTATTATGACTTGGTGACATCAATTGATCCAGTATATCCGATGACATTCGTTCTTAGCATCTCATGAAAAAAAGGTTGAAATAAATGGCATATCGGTTGGTATCATTGGTTAAACGCTGTAAGTATGAGGATTATATTTAATAAATAAAATCGATGGTTTCTTAAACTTTATATTTTTTAGTTAAAATTAAACATTTTGAAATACTTCATTATTATGTTTTAGTAACTTGAACAACTAAATTGAACCAATACATACTATAAAGTTGCAATCATAATTTTTTTTTAAAAATATTAATAGCTTCAACATTACTCAACGAATCTACACCATACTTTGCAGTGGTTTAAGTCAAGATAATAATAATAATAATAATAAGTAACATTAAGTTTTGTAACATATAGTTTTGAAAAAAAACTCTCACTGTGCTACAATATTAATACTATATCCAAACAACTGAGACTGATTGGCATATCAAATTGGTAAAATATTTTTTGGGAGTTAAAAAAAGTCCACTAATTCATTTTATTATATTAAACTCGCAATTTTCTTCGAAATATTTTTTCTTCGGGGAGATCATTATCTTTAAATATTCCCATGACGAATTGGAACATTTAAAAAACAAATGCAGGTTAACAGACGGAATAACATATGGAAGTGTGGTGAATGATTTTTTAGAAGTGAAAATTAGTATTTAAAAAAAATCCTAGTAAATCGGTCCTGTAATTCAAAAGTTCATTGTGGACAAATACTCCACAGCTCTCTTTTATATATCTTTCTATTATATTGTATCATATAAAAAATGTAATTTATAAATTTATATATGTCCGATCACGGATTGATCAGTATGCTGTGTAATGTAGCAACCCGATGTATTTGGGCAGCATGATTAAATAAATTTCTTTCTCCTCTCTAGAGAGATAGAATAAGTGCTGTGATAAGACGGTAGCCATTACGCCGGTAGCGGTTACATATTTGAAAACTTTGCTGTATCATCGTTAATACTGGTCTGATTTTGGTGATTTTTTTTTCTTCCCGGAGTCAATTATACTTGTCATGTACATACTAACTAAAATATAACAGTTTTTAAATAAAAACTACCTATCACGTGGGATTGAAAAAATTCAGACAGAGTTACTATACAAATTGGGTAGAAGATTTTTTAGGATATAACTTTTGTCGATCTTGGCTATAAGAGCAGACGTTCAGCTTTTCAACGGTTCTATTAACGAGACAACTGGATAAAATTAAGAAGAGTTATTAACAATTATGTGAAAAATAGTCGCCGGAGAGAAAAAAAAATGCACGGATGGAATCGAGGTGAAAAATTAATGGTTTTTAATTTCTTCCAAAAATGGTATTTAGTACTTTGGGACAACCTTGAAAACGAATATGATTTTCTTTTAAAAAAAAAAAAAAATTCCCGACCTAATCTACCCCGATCGTCAAGCATAAATTTGTTCATAACTTTTTTTCTACTCAAAAATCTCATGATTTCATCATCTTTAAACCTTCCCACGGGGAAATGGAATATATAGCAAAAAGTCCCACGTAAATCGGTCCAGCAATAACTAAGTCTATCGAAGACAATGATTCAATAGCTCTCTTTTATATACATAGAGATAGAGTTTGGCATCATCCCCATCCTACATCGTCATCAATCACAGGTTTTCATAGCTCCCTAATCAAAATTCACTCTTCGACCACTCTTCATACCTGTAGTTACAATAGATTTAGTCTTTAACACTCACATAATCTCTTGTTTAACCAGGCTCTATGTATATATAAATTCTCTTTCTATCACTTTGTGCCTTATTTCATTCATTAATTTCATACAGCCTACGGCCTAAGGTTGAAGGCGCACTTCATACATGTATACATTGTTGTAAATTTCAACCTACCAACAGTTATTTCCAGTTTACATCATCTTATCATCAAGTAAATCATCCGAAACTAATTTTTGAATTATATACATACATATATATTTCAGATCATTTTATAGAGGCAGAGTGGGGCCATAGAAATGTCCATCGACGACAGCCGGTCTCGAATCCAGGCCTCCCTAGCTCCCTCATAGAGCTCGGAATGATCTCATAACAAAACAATAGAAGGATCAAAAACTTCTATATCGAAGATAAGTAACTGTATTTATGAAAATTTATCGTTTTCTGAAAGCATTTATACAATTCTAATAGGACATCTTTTCTAAAACCTCACTCAAAGACAAGAGCTTAACCGAATAATTCGACAATTATAATAATGACTATTTCACAGTAGTTCTAAGAACATTTTCAATAACTTTAAAGAAAATAAAATTGAAGGTTTTCTCTTTTAGGGAAATTACAACTTTACAATTAATTTCTTAACCAAACGAGATAATCAATTTCATACAATAATAAAAAAAAAATGAGATAAAATGAAAATTTACATTAATAAAAATAATTAACAATTAAAGATAGGAAATGCGTTCTTGGGTATTTAATTTGCGAATTGGCAAAAGGAAGATTTAATAGCCAGGAAACAATTTATAGCGATTCACAATTTTCAATCAAAGATTTATTTTTCTATATCGTTCCCTGGGAGGGCTGAGAGAAACACGACCTTCATTAAAAACCTTCTAAAATCGCTTTGATGATAGAAACTGTTTTCTCCCTTTGGTTACTCTATCGAACTCGATTGGTAAAGAGTGTTTCCCTTCTTCATTAAATCTAAAAAAAAAAACTAAATAAAAAAATAAAACTTTAATAATCGTTCTACTGATGGGAATAAAAAGAAGTATTAGAAAGCTTGGATAACTGAGTAGTTATTAAATAAAGAATTATCGGTCCGGAGAAGAAAGATATTTAGATCCTGCCAATGCAGTACCAGATTATTCAGGGGGGCCGTGGCTTATGAGATATATAAATGGTTTTAATTTGGTTTGCTAAGATTTTAGGTGAGGAGAATTTTTTTAACTAGGATCGCAATTAACTTTTATATATTTTTTAAATATTACAATGCCTAGAGCCCATGTAGTATTATAGTATAAATAGTCTAACAAAATTTGAATGTACCTATAAGTTAGCGAACTTTAATTTCTGTCAACGGAATCTTATGAAAAAATGTGTTGAAAAACACGATGTTAAAACCTGTACTTCCCCTACTATGGGAAATTATATCATCTGATCCCCCAATATTTTTATGTTTATTTCCAATAACTTCTAAAGTGTTTGTAGAAGTGTCATTAGAAACTATTTTATAGTGTAAATGCAGCATAGCTTAAATTTGAGTTAATGGAGTCTTTTATGCTCAATTATTTTCGAAAAACAGTTTTTTCAATAGCAATATTTGTTTTTCTTTTTTTTTCAAACGAGATTTATGGAATCCATTCAAACTTCCATCTAATAATAGTTGCCTGTGATCTTCTAGAGGTAGCTTCTACTGAGGGCTTTTATGCCTCCATAGCTGTTGAAGCACGCTCAGGCGCCAGACGTTTCTGAAAACCAAGGATATACCAAAGAGCACCAGATTACATATAGATCTATCCTCCACATCTCTGCTTACTTTCAGTTCAGCATCAGCGGTTCCCATACTTCTGGTCGATCCATATTGCCTTGGATGTTTTACTACCCAAAACAGGTCGTAAGCTTATCATCATGGGTTTTCCAGGATCTTGTTCATGACTGGAAGAAGACATATAGGTCTTTGATTATAGATCTGGTAGATCCTTATTTCTGTTCCTTTTCTATGCAGAAGAGTCTCAAATCGGCGATCCCTCACCTTTTTTGGAAAGTATCCCGCATATAAAGCAGATTTTCAGAAGGTACTCCTTAACGTACGGAATACTGTCCCTTAAGATGGCCGCATCTATAGCTCCAAGGCCAGAAGTACGATTAGGCTTTTGCCTATAGACAGCAATACGCAGATCATATACATCCCATGGTAAAAACAAGTCTAATCCAAGTGGACCTTGGAACGTCTCACAAAATAATTATGTTCATTGTCGTGGTTAGAGTCATCCCTGGAGAATTACTGCAATGCTGTCTATCAATGTAATTTATTTATTAGTAAATGTAAATATATGTCATCTCTTCCAAGGTGGATGCCTGGACACCTTGATATTTCATGTTAGTAATTTTTTGTACCGCAATAAACTAAAAAATTACAACCTTATACGAAATACTCTAGGGATTCTATGAAGACTCTTCGACATGTTGTTCCAGGACCTTTGCAGCTCGGTTCTTGAACCACCAGTACGTCAAAACGCCATCTGCGGCTGTGTGCCAGAGGCCCATTTTAATCTAATGAATGTTGAGCCTAATCATAGAAGGTCCTGTTCACCTTCCTTATGACTGACTTTCTTATTATATACACTGGGCATACCCTAATTCCAGATATGTGCTAGGATTTGCGAGCAGCGACACCTTGACGTCAAAACTCCTAGTAGTTACATTGAGTCATCTACGATAATATATTTTCTAGATATAAATATTTTCTAAACATCATTGTGTTTTCCCAAACAAGAAATCTATCCACATAATATGTTTTATTAAATATCATGAAAACAGCGACTCTTACGAAGAAGTTCATTATTAACTACTTAATAGTGTATTTAACGAGTTTTAATTGGGCCCTTAAAGACATATATTCGTCAAACAGTTCCTGAAATACCGAATGTTACTCAAAATTGACATATTTTCAAAGATTACTTATATACTTGTTAAAACATACAAAAACTGTATAATATATACAAATATACTTGTTATATAACAAAATTTGCGTAATTCGGTTCTTTAAATTTTACTACTTTGTATAGTTAAGATACCAGCAGCTACACTTCAGGATTTATTGGCTAAAATACGACAGTCATTTTGAAATGGTGTTAATTTAAAAAAAAATATGTTTTCCAACTTAGATCACTGATAGCCCATTGTGCTAAATTCTATATAAAATTATTCTCCCTCATCGAATGTTGCTTTTTCAAAACCTTTTTTTTTTCATTGTTTGCAGTGTTCACTTATACATTTAAGCCCGTGATCAATGGTAAACGGCAAAAAAAAAAGTTTTTATCCAAGGTACATAATGGTGAGTTTTTTTAATAGGAACATTCCAGATTTTGTTGGAAATTGAAATATAGCACAATAGATTACACACCAAACAGCAAAATCAAAATTCGTTACAAAACTGAGCTGAACAATATTATTTTTATATTACACAAAAACAATAGCACATATACAAGCACCGTCGCGGTTGCTTGGTACTCCATTCAGTAAACTCAATTTTTTTTTCTAGTCGCATCGCGTAAATAATAGAAAATGTCAAGAAACAGGAAGTTGATATAAGGCATACTCTGACCAAGATGCATAGTTATGTTATCTCTAAAATAAAACTCAATTACTCTCAGCACTTCATTATGCATCCCAAATTAACTTTACCCACTTCGATTATTTAGGACGGCAGCCCTGATTAATATCTGTTAATTTCGCATTATAAATTAAGCAATGCAAATTTCGGAGAAGGGCCCGAGATTTGCATTGCCAGGGGGCCTCTATTTGCCCTAATTCAGCCCAGTGCGTATGGACTGGTCAATGCCACATACATTCAAATTATCATTAATAAGACACGTGATATTGTGATAATCCTATTGTTATCGATAATCTTTATCGAAAGTCATTAAAATCAACAAGAGTCAAAATAAAGCTTGAATCTACATAAAATTTGAAGTATTTGATCGCTATATAAATTAGACAACTGAGACTATTCGATTATTCAAAAAAAATAATTTTTTTTAAATGTTCCAATATTAATAAATATAAATTTGATTTATGTTTTTAGTATATCTGGTTGAATAAGATATTATTGAGTCCTATAAAACGTAGCAGATAATTATTCTAAGACATTATAACTTATACAGTAGTTATTAGAGTGAATTTTCTTAAAAATGTTTCTATAAATAGATTATTGATTTAGACTGTTAAAATAGAGTCTATAGTACTTATTATAAAAATAGGTTATTGTAAAAAAAAATTTTAAATGATTTAGGAATAAGTGAACTTTTATTTTTAAATATATCATATTATTTTAAACTAAAACAGATTCAATTTCTATTTTGTTCGTGTTTTAGTTAATATTTACGATGTTTTTATATGATGTTGATAATAGTTAGAGTTCTAAACATTTTTTTTATTTTCGGAATACGTATATTTATCTACAAAGATTTACATAATTATAACCGTTGTAGGTACTGGCATAACATTAGTTTTAACAGCAATAGCTTCATTGCAACTCACTGCATTTTCACGAAACTTAGGAGTGGTTTATGGCACTATAAACTACACGGAAGGGAACAAACCGAACCTATGTAAACAAATTAGATAATGTTTGAAAATATATTCTATAAATGAAACGACTATTTCGTCCTTGTATGAGTATAAGGTCTAAAAAGTTGATATGAGTAGGGAGAGAAGAAATTCAGTTTCCCACTGGTTGTAGTAATAAAGTGTTTATAATAAGTAATAATATTAATATAATAACTATAAGCTAATAATATTTAATTTTGACCATAACTGCTTTCAACTAAATAAATCCGGGATTTCAGTAGCTAAGAAATTTCCCAGGACAACAATAATCATTTAAAAAATAAATAAATAAACCAGTGCATAAAACGATAAGGGGCTTATGGAGATCTTAATTAAGTAAAAACGAATTTGAACTAATATAAATTACTATTATTTATCTTCAGGTAAATCCTCACACAAGCAAATTAAGCTTCAACGTCATATAATAATGAATAATTTACAATGTTCTAAAACAAAAAATAAGTTAGTTGAAAAATAATGGAAACAATTTAAAATTAAATATTAAAAATTACTCGAATTTTCTATACCTCCATATACTTTTATTCAAATAAATTATTTACCAATTAAAGGATATTATGGTTTCCATAATATCGAAACTATCAAAAATTATTTTTTAGTGACATTATCAACAGCTAAGAACTAAGAACTATATAAACGGCAGCTGTAAAAGCAGGTCCAGTCAATTCACAAGAATATTACAAATTCTTATATCCTCCTATAAAATAAACCAACAGTGGCTAATTCGTTTTTTTGTTATCTTTATATATATTGAAAAAAAATTACACCCCTATAATTATTGGAGCAGATTAGAACCTGGGGGAGACGCGCCACACCCAAAACTTCTGTAAACGTTTAATATAACATAACCGGAACGATAAAAATAAATGGGTAAACTATAACATTATTACTATTATTATTATATGTATAACTAATATATTACATAATTATAACACTTTTTATTTTTATTTGTAGGAATATACCATTTCCTTTTTTTTTTAATATTTATTTTAGCTTATTATATTTTTTTCCCTCATCTACATTACTGTGTATTCTTTAACCATTGTAACCTGTATTCTGTTTTCTTCTTTACCCACTGTATCTTCTTCCACATATTTCATTATGTTGATTTAAACTGTTATCATTATGTGAATTTAAATTGTTTTCATTATTTCTTAAACATTACTTAAATATTTTAAATCAATTAATCATTATTTAATTCCTCATAATTTTCTTCCGCACCTTTCATTATGTTTTTTCTTTATTGACTTGAACTTTGTTTGTTTTTTATATTTTTATTTATCATTTATTTTCTATAATTCTTACCTTTTCAATATTATATTCGATCTTCTGTCAGTATCAACTACTACCATATTAACTTACTGTTAAGTATATTTCCAAATATGTTTGTTAATTTTTTATTTTTATGTTTCCTGAATTAAGTATTTGGTTTTGTGTTCCAGACCTGATGAAGAACTCAAATATAGTTCAAAACGTCAGTAAAAATAAATAAGTTAGGTTTATTTGTATATGCACCCTCGACCATATTCTCCTAAAAAAAAATAAATAAATGAAGCACTTTTGTGTTTTAATTTTCGACTTGAAGGAAGGGTAGGAGAATAAAAATATTTGTAAAATGGTTAAGGTCAGATAGTAAATTAATTTTTATAAATGGTATTTCAGGGAAATAATCATCAATCCTTTAATTTCCTACTCTAGTTCATATTTAAAAAAAAAAAGTTAAAAAGATAAATGAATAAATCAACCGAATTGCCAACAAAAAATCCTGATAACCCCAAGAGGATATATAGAAGGACCCAGAGGGAATAGACCATTTAAGTAGAAAACGACCTGAGAGAAGGCCTATCGGGGAAGAATGTATAAGACTTAGATAAAATGGTGCTGAAGAAGCGGAGCATAGAGCCCAGCATGGAAGCATGGAACGCTCTCATCCATTCCCCTCTTCTGACTCACAAATACACTTTCTTCGCCGATTTATCGTCCTGGTAAATATTTATCCCTCGGCTCCTCCCCTATTTAGACAACTCCTAATGTAACCAGCGTTTTCCTCCTTGCTTAGCTAGGCTACTTCCCGGGGGATGTAATTTGTGCAAACTCAAATGGTAATAGAGCACAGGGTAGGCCGTATGTAATTCCCTTTCTCTTTACTGCTTTATAAATTTATTCAGATTATTTTGAATTAACACATTATATGAATATTAATACGTTTACTCTAGAATGGTATCGTTATTATAAAATAGGATGATAAGTAAATGGTCTGTTATAGTTCCCTGAAGGATGTATGAAATTCTGGCTGAAACATAGGCACTAATTAAATGAATTTATACTTATTTGTGTTCACTGATCACACACCCAACTATTTTCTCCGCATATAATGCCCATAGTCAACAATATTTGCATCACTTATAACTTAAAATCGTGGTTTATTGTACATTTATTTACAGTGTATATTGGCCTGGGTTTGATTGAAAAGTGGACAACAGATTTATAAAATTTGAAAAATAAAAAAATTATTGTCTTATGCAATCCTCTCAAACCCCTGCCGATGAGGCAAAGGGGCCCGATCTAAGATTTCACCCCAGACCTCAGTACTTCTTGCTATACTACAGTGCCTAGAATGATTTATTTTTCATAATAAAACATAAAAAAAAGATTATACGTATGTTCAATAAAATTTCAAAAATAAATTATAAATAAACTGTAAAAATTATGATAAAATAAATAGTACAGTTAAAAAAAGTTTTGTAGAGTATACTAACATTAACATAAATAAAAGTAACCAAAATCTCAATAATATGGTTCTAGTATTTCACATTGTCAAAATATAAGTAAATTAAGAGTAAATTATGTTTACTTGGTAGTGAACAACAAACTTCCTTCATAAAATCATCATTAAGTAAACATCTAATTTAAGGCATATTTAAAAATAATTAATTTATTTACTACTATTACATTGTTTTGGGCATAAACAAAGTCTGAATTAGAATTGAGAAACTGAAAAATAAAGAGAAACAGGTTTGCGTATTGGCGATCCACTACAACGGACATGTGCAACAGGAAAGAAAAAAAACGAAAAATTGTGTGAACAGAATTTTTGGTTTTTTACTCCATGTAGCTGATATTTAATTGTTTCCATTATTAATTCATTTAATTAACATAGAGCTGCTATCAATAAGGCAGATTTAATAATACAAGGCACCGATTAATAACTTTATAAAATATACGTATAATTTCTTATATGTTGTAATAATATAATAAACGTATAATAATACAACTTACTCATTGGTGAGTAGTTGAAGTAAATCATACCAATTTCATTATAATAATAACGATAAATAAATAATAGCCACTAAGGTTTGAATCTTACTTGACATACTCAGGTTGACCTTAACAATCCTGAAGATTTTCTACCATTAGTTTTTGGAAGACGATTGGGATGAAGTAACAAAGCTAGCTCAAGGAGTGGTTTTGGATAGAATTTTAATTGCAATAGTAAATTTTATTGAACTATACCATTCTAGATTTAATAGAGTTTTAACAACTGCGAGAATAATCTCAAATTTTATTTCACCAAGCACATCAATTCTAATAACTAACAAACCAAAACAGGTTTGACAATCGTTTTAATTCAAAGTATGTTATATAAGTGATTCATAGACTTATCGTTAAGTCTATACGTTAAATAAACAACTTAATGTGAATAAAATCTGATAAATGGTTCTAAAAGAAATTAGAAAGGAGTATTATGGAAGAATATATCACAAGGTACCTCCAAATTAAGAATCCACCAAATTTAAGATGGAACATTATAATTTTTATAAGATTATTTTGAAAATGCTATAACTGGCACACATAGCGCTTATAAAATCGAATTTGATTAGTTGGAAAATAGATTGTTTTATCATAATATGAATACGATATTTGGTTGTTTTCATTATTCGTTCATTTAATTTGCATACAGCTGCTATCGATACGGCACAGTAATGAAATAATACAAGGCACCCATTGGTAACGTTATAATAATACCCGTATGAATTTTAATGTATATATATTCTAATAATACAATAAACGTAAATTTATATATAAACATAATAATAATCTTTAACTTCTTCATCATCAAGGTGGCAAGCGTAAATTTTGTTCCGAAATTCTCATACTCAGTTAATTTTTGCAAATATAGCAATATGCCGAGCAATTTGGTTCGGGGTGATTATCTAAAAAATATAAGTAGTTAAATTACAAACATTATATAATTTATGATGGATGACTACATAAATATGAGAGTTTCATCAGATCCGCCATCTTTCAACTACTGTACAATAATTAGTTGGTAAAACAATTGTAAAATATAAATAGGATAATAATAAAATATCTAACCTGTCAGCAAACTTGGGGTCAGGTTTTGCTTGTCGTTCTCCGAGAAAGTAGATTCTTTGAATGCCTTTGTACCAAGCGAGAGTAAAGACTTCGCCACATTGGGCCGCGTTGATCGGACAAGGGAGTGCGACCTTTCGACCAACTTCTGACAATACATCAACACCTGAAAAAAAAAAATTATATATATTGTAAGTTCCAAGTCTGGTGTGTGTGATATTACTCCTGAAATTGATATCAAATACAATATAATATAAAATTATGTTTTTCTTAATGTTAATATTAATTTCTTAAGTTATAAAGATTTTTTAATATAAATAAAATATTCTCGAAATCATGAATAACTAATCAAAATTTAATTCCTAACAAAAATATATTATCATATGTATTATATATTATCACTACAAGAACCAATCACCATTAAGAGTTAAATGTAGTGGAAAAAAAGGCATTTTTTTTTCTCAATATAATCGAAAAAAAAGAGATACAAGGGAAGAGGGGACACAAGCAGTGGTATTTACCAGTAAACTATGACAGATATATATTCGACCCATTGACGGGGAAATATGAATAACTTTATTTATTTATTTTTTTCATACCCTCCTGTAGTTTTTCATGTGTATTTGGTACGTACATATAGGAGGTATGCTATATGTATAGCTGGGTGTGAAGGATACCTTGAATTGCCTTTTGGCATTATAAGGTTAACTTTATAGTTAAACATTCAAAATATATAGACAAAAAGCATTCAATCAAAAGTCAAAAATCCAGTCTTAGATAGTATTAAAAAATTATTATGGGGACATCTCAAATAGATAAGTGAAATTTTTATCAAAAAGACTGATTTATAATACCTATTTGACAAGATGCAAAGTAAATTTTTAAATAAATTTATCAAAAACATATTAAGTAAATCTTTAAATTTTTTTAAATTTTACTTTTAAATATAATAATGTTTGATCAAACTTCTTATATATTTTTAAAAATCGTAATTTCTTTATTTACTTACAAACTAATCCAATTTATTGTTCATTATTTGAATCAATTTAATTCATAAAATTATTCACACATACATTATAATAATTCCTCATCTATCCATTATAGGGTGATCTATCCACCTTTGTTTACTGATACATTAAAAAAGCAATTTTCTTTACTATTAATATTTATCATTGAATGATACAAATTTTAAAGTAGTATCAAGCATTTAATTTATTTTTTTAAACAAATATACAAATAACCTACTTATTATATATATATGGATTTATTATATTATAGTTATAAATATATTCATTAAATTATATTATATGCCTATAATATCAGACATGTACGAAGTCTAATATTTTTGGCTTGATATTAAATAATATTTTCAATAACATTGATTTTAAATCTAGGCAAACTGACGCTTCATTTAGAAATAAGAGAGAAAAACGATAGCCATTCTCTGTTTTTGTTCGATCTTGCAAAATCACATAGTTGCAGAGCTTATGAATACAATGATAGTAACGGTGGAATTCAAAATCAACATTGAATTTAATAAAATGCCGAAGATATTTTCTTTGGTTCATTGACAACTCAACAGTCCACAGTAGTCAGTTAATTGTGTTGGCTGGGAGCAACTAGTGGGTGCAACTAATTTTCAATTTAAATCTGTCACAAGTCAAATCAAATCTATAATAATTAGTGATGAATAACCCAATAGTAACTATTCGATTATTTAAAGAGTTGGAATTAAATAAGATACCGTATGGCGTAATAATTATTTTATTATTTCAATCAATAATAACAAAGTTAGATCGTCTAAATTTCTAAATGTATATATTTATATAGATTAATAATAACTATCCCAATGGATATATACTCCTAAATTAATTGTTTATTTAATTTAATGTCATGAAATATTAGTGAAACAGTAATGCAATAAAAAATTACACTGAAACAGGGAAAAAGTAAGCAGTTTATATTTGAAAAGATATAGAATATATGAATATATATGAAAAGATATAGAAAATTCCAACAAGTGGAAATTTATTTACCAATACCATTTATGAATATTTATATCTGAATAATAAATTAATGAAAAATAAAATGGCATGAATCATGTAAAAATATATGTGCTACTTAACTAAATTAAAAAAAAAATTTCCCCACTTGGAAAAAAAAACTACTAAAAAACTAGATTAAGGAAAAAACTGAATTGATTGGATAAATACGAAAAAACATAGGGTTTCAAAATGTTTAGTACAAGATATTTCATATATTTTAAAACGAAATCCATAAATAAAAATTGTTTAAGAACTCGATACAATAGATTATATAATTAAATTCATTATATAATTTAAATGTTTGCAACAAATGTGAGCGAAATTTTTAAACTTGTTCATCGAGATACTAAGTGTGCCAATTAATTGCAAAATTGGATGCATAAAATGAACCAAAGATGAGCGAAATGGAATCCATCTGAATCCTTCAACAAAAATAATAACTTCTACTAAAAATTAAATAATGTTTAGAACTATTAAAAGCACCGAACCTCCAATTATTTTTTAACAGAACATAGGTTATGAAATTGTACCAACTCAGTTTTTAATTTTCTGAAATAATTTGTAATATTGGTGCAGTCACAACTCCACAAACATTCTCAAATAAAATTAGGAAAATGTAACTACTGGTATACTAGATGGAATATAATCCTTAACTTACACGATGCATACAGAATAACACCACACAGTAACAAACATAACCTAACGTACAGATAGAACATTAGCAACCATAATTCAACAACACATGCCACCTATGTTACCTTCTCTTCAAATAATTAATATTTCAAGAGAGTTTAGAAAAAAAATGAGGTTCTTTGACTTGTGCTAAGAGAATAACATATTATTGAGTTCATCGTTCAACTATTGAAAGTGTCAAAACATCAATACAAGATGAATTTACAACACCTAGCATAATTTAGTGTCGTACCTCAATGGTAGTATTTATAATCGATTGTAACATATGCGATATGGGAAAAACAGATGTGTTTTCTATTGAGTACTTTTATTAATTATACATCTTATTATATTGGACGAAGGAGTGTAATAGATGGAGGTAAGCTGCCAGGAAAATTTAAGCTAAAAGACAGGGCCGTATGATGAACTCCAGGGGCGGATCAGAAGAGTAAGAGCCAATCACTGACTGCTTTCTGTTTCAGTTTAGACTGTAATGGTGGACATTCCTTTGAACCTCGACGTAAGCCTGAGCTCTAGAGGCGTTGTTAACTTCCCACTCTTTCGCTTCACGTTTCTTCTGAAAGTGCTAAAACTGCCTGCATCTAATCATTATATACGCTATATCGTTAGTATAGTATGCTAAAGCCCCATGGGGAAAAGCCTTACCATTGTGTATAATATTTAGTGTCGTATTTCCATGGTGGGTATTATAGAAGTTAGTAAACTCCACCATTGAGATACAGCTCTCCAAAAAGTATTAAAATATATTCTTGAGGACCTGAAAAAGCCATTGTTTATAAAGAATTTATTACATTGGAAGAGTTTACAAATTGACGACCGTACAAAGAAACCAACTACTTCACTTGCAACGAAGTTATCAAAAGTTTTCGTACACTTTCTTCAAATCAAAGAACATAAAAAATATTATCATTATTTGAAGCCAGTAATTTTTTAAAATTATTAATACCATTTATTAATACATCAATCCTTTAATAAAAAAAATATATTTTTGACAATATAAATCTCATGTAATTTTTTTTTACAATGTAATTTACAACTGTACAAAATAATACAATAAGTGAATATGTTCTATGTTTCATATACACTTAAAATTTTGGGAAGGAACCACCCATTTGTGGTACTTCAAACATTAATTTAAATTAGAAGGTCCCGTGGCCATCTTCTTTTCAGACGCCTCGGAGGATTATCAGGGATTGTTAAGGATGAAAGATTAAGAATTAATGGGTTAGGATGGTTAAGGAGTTTGGAATGAAAAGATGCATATCTGTTTTGGGTCAAATCTGCAACGAATGGGATGTTAAGGTCTTTGTGAATGAGTTTATTTGTAACGTAATAAGGAGCATCAAGGATTTTAATTAGGATTTTGGATTGTACTCATATAATTAAACTACAAATAAACTATTCAAAATGACCAACCAACCAAGTGAGTCGAAACTATTCGTACACCTTTTTTCTTATTCAATTGTTAGTGAGTAATTACTGTGGCCTTTCTTAATATTTATTGAAAACGCTTAGACATTATCCCACTCCTCGGTAATGATTATTTTAGAAGTATATAATTATATAATTTATATAAATAATTAACATTCTTAACGTTGCTTGAGGCCAGTACAGACCAAACAGTGGATACGAAAGCCTAATAACTTAAATGTTTTTCACATCTAATCAGAAATTCAACTTTATTTTGCAGATCCGATACGCTAGATTACGTTTATCGTTATAGGTCAAGAGAAAAAAAAATGGAAGAAATGTTGATCTATGGATTCAGTAATAATAAATCACAGCTCGTGCAATAAAGCATGACTTAGAAAACTTAGGAGCTAAAAAAGCTAGAACTAGACCAATAATGGAAGAAACTTTTAGACGAAAAAGAAGTCTAAAGATAAATTCTTTGTGATGGATCATGTTTTTTCACCGAACTCCTTATAAGAAAACTAACGAAATGTATTATAAAATATATAGAGCAAAAAAAAGAACATCTCGTGTGTAGAAAATATTTGAAATAATGTATTTGGATAGTCGACAGACAGGAAATGGATGGCTGCCAACCCGTGCGAGAAAGACTGAAGTCAAGATTTACTCTGACACTTAATACAAATTTAACCCCCTACCACTTTTCAAATCATATTATTATAATTTAATATTCTTTCACGTAATATTTAATATTGTGCCAGCTGTGGCTTAAGCTAAGGGTTGAAAATATTATTGGGTAGATTAATTCGTGTTTTCTAAAAATCAAAATTGGATATGAGAAATAATCAACACCGCTGAATTTTAAAAATATTTTTATGATCACATTTCATTAGAGTATCAGAACCTAATAACAATATTTCTTTATATTTTTTACTTAAAAACCAGAAATATTTTGTTATTTAATATTAAAACTTATTTTACTACAGTATTTTCCATCTAACATCAAGTAATCTGTTAAGTTGTGGGCCTGAATGTAATTTTTTTTTTTATTTAATGTCTATTGCGTTTGAGAAATTTTCAATAATATTTTAAAAATGAATACTGAGTAAATTATTTTCTACTCTAAATAATTGA
>NW_027107227.1:1213676-1214585 GCF_000696795.3 Halyomorpha halys
CTTTTGCGTGTTTTGTTTATGTTCACGTCCCAAAATTAAATAATAATTATACCAATGCGACAAACATTTTCATTTTAGTAAACTAAATAGTTTCAAGACATAAATTGAAACGGGCAAGTGAAACGAGTATGAATAGAACGTTATCTACGAGGGGTTGCAAAACACGTCAATGCGACCCAAAGCACAACGTCAATGGGACTTCATATCAGATGTAAGTAGGGTCAGAGCAAAGCACAAAGGGAAAAGTAACGAGCATTATACATAACGGTGGCATGCTTTACAATTATCCAGATGGAATTAATCAGTGAACTAAGAATAAATCGTTGGCAAATAATAACAATCAATACTAACACTGAGAAATTATCTATAAAACTATTTTATTCAACCAGAAAAAAAACTAATTATGGCAGACTAATGTTTTCGTTCAGGAAAAATTAATTATTTTATTTACATATTCTTTCAATGAGCTATGTAAAAATTATAGCCTATTTCTGATACGAACATAATGATCAAGAATAAATTGAAAAAATATAGAACCTAGAATTACTAGAAATGTTTTTTTAAGATTTAAAGCAATCCCCAACCCGAAGAAAAGAATTAAGTGAATAATTTAAACAATTTGTAAGAGGTATTTAGTAGGTGTAAATATTTGAAATGCGAAGGAGTTATGATGACAGACTAATTGGAATAATGTACATTTTTTTTTTGTATGGATGTAGATTTAAGATAACTCTACAATTTACTTAAGAGCGATTTAAATTTAAAGCCAATTGAAAATTAACAATATGTTTAGGTTTACAACCAATAACCCCTCAAATATTACAAGTAAGCGAAATATCGATAGTTCTTTTTCAAAGCTTCAAAAATTTTATAAATTAGTAAATAAGCTTGGTATTATTCATTTTATTA
>NW_027107227.1:1216524-1219608 GCF_000696795.3 Halyomorpha halys
ATCCTTGAGAATGGTCGAAATGGCCGAAACGTAGGAGCCATAAGAAAATAAACATATTGGGACTATATGAAAATTTTTAATTATAATTGATATACTATTTTGATTTTTTATTGCCCATAAATATTATAGAAACCCTTACGTTGAATTCTTGAATCTAATCCGTAATTTTTCAATATCGAAAATGAGATCTTATTTTCATAGATTTCACTCAATGCAGAAAATAATAAATTTACCAAAATTATGGTGCACAATATGTTTCTAAGGGCGAGAGTAATCAATTGGTCCAGTAATAGGAAATCGTTGCATTAATGTCATGACATTTAATTTTTTTCCTCAACTATACTAATGGAAAATAATTAATTTTAGTAATATTAATAAATGATTTTTTAAAAATTATAATGATATGAAGGGATTTGAAAAAAAATATTAATATTAATAAAAGTGGTACTTATATATTTTTAAAAAGTATTTCTTATATTTTATTTATCTTTTTTAGTGATTGGACTTGATATCATGGTTAATGTCCGAAAAGTCAATCAGTGAAAAAAATTTGCAATATTATTTAAATTTTGTTTGGTCTTTTATTAGTTTATTTTCTTTTATAGAGTGTTACTTCTTTTTATTAATAATTTTTATTTATATATTTACATTAGTATTGAGCTCATTTCAAATTAAGGTTTTGTTTTTTTTCTAATTTATAGTTGACGTTACGTTACAACTTGAATTTCTTTTAAATTTTAGTCACATATATAAATTCTGACATTAAAAATGTCTGTCTTATATATAAATTCTATAAGTAAATATTTTGAGGTATATATATTTATATATTGAGGTAGTACTTTTAACATGTGTTCATCTGGTGGACGAGAGTGTGTTGAAAAAATTACCTTCTAGTATTCGTTGCTCTAAAAAGCAGTGCTTTCTTACTAAGTACTGAACCCATGACCCTTTATGGTCGCAGGGGTTCAAATTTTATGATATTATAGTACTTTTGAGTAAAAGTGATTATTAATTATGAGCTAATTGGTGAGCGTAGATCAAAATCGTATTTTGTATGGAGTTTCAACGTTATGTAGGGGTCAAACCCCAATTTCAGACTTTCATCATGGCTGAGTACAAATCAAGATAACATCCATAATAGAATAAAAACAAAATAATAAAAATAGTATAACATAAAATTAAGTAAATAAGATGTATGGTGTTTAAAGGGTACGATTTTTCAGAAATTACTACATGGAATATATTTTTCGTTAGTAGTTAAAATTGTACACAAAAGGTATCAATTCTATTTAAATTCAACATTACTAAACAGGAAAGAAATCCGTTACACAATGGTAAGTCGAGTATCAATTAGGATAAGAAATTAAAGAAAAGGCAAAGGTTAAACACGAGGGCTAGAAAAAAAAAAGAGAAGAGAAACAACTGCAATTGTAATTGAGAAGTCATTCTAAAGAGTTAATTGAATTTCTAAGAATAAGAAATCAGGGTTCCAATCTAAACGTCACGCGACAAAAACATCCCTACAGAAGCAACATTAGATAAATAACTGCTATAATTTAGTTAGCCCCCAGTGGAAGAATGTTAATTTTACAGAAGAAAATGGTGGGGACCCGGCCCTGATTGGTTGAGGAGAGTCCTTGCCCTTCAGGAACAGAGCAGGAAGATTAAAGTTGAGAAGGAAACTCATTAAGGAAAGGTAGGCACAACTTTGCCAGGAACATTAGTTTGCCACGGCGATACGGAAGCTTTACGGCTAATCACTAACACTTTTCCCGAAACCTTCTTGGAAAGGTAAACTTAAAAGTTGCCTCCTCCCCTCCCTCCCCGTGAGTCGTTGAAACATCAAAACGTCCGTACTCATTTCAGCTATCGCAAGTTTTACAGGGTTTTCCCTCCTTCGGAAATCGCCTTAATCTCTTTTTAATTATTAGCAGTTTAGAACAACTTGTGAGATAATTCGTGAAATCGTCATGAATTGGTTCCTTTCTTCGGTCCAATTATTCAACGGAGTTGAAATGCAACGAGTAAGGCAAGATTGTAATTTACTTAAAAATAAGATAAAGGAGAAGTATTGACGGAAGTTTGAATTATTTCAAAAGTTATATACAATTTTCCATAATCGCGGAATAATGGATGAAAATATAAAGTAGAGTTTTCGAATTCGAAATAATAGTTCATTTATTCAATGAAGCATTAAAATCTGCTACAGCCTTAGACAATAAGTAGTAGTACTCATTCCAAAATTAAAGGAACAAATATATTTTTTTTTGAGTGTTAATAATATATATTATTGAGGTTCTCAAGGATCAGTCAATAAAACAATTAGATTGAGGCGACGTTTCACAACTTTACTGTTTGCATAATAGATAAAAAGGAAATACAGTTTTTAGAAAAAAAAAAATCTTTACCTAATTATTAGAAAATTACAATGTGCACGGTGTAATTTTAGATTAGTAACAATAAACGTTAATAACAATTGTGTTCATATACGAACATTTCTACCAAGAAAAGGTTGAACTTATATAATATGAATATTTAGTGATTTTTTTTTCTCTTCCAATTTTCCTTTATTTTAAAAAAATATATTAAAAACCAACGACGTTTTGGGGTACTCCTCTGTTCTTAGGGTTCTTCCACAAATATAAAACAATGATAAAAAAATAATATAAACCTATTGTACAATTATTATTTAATTTTTTTTCTAAATTACCTTATACATGTAACACAAATATCCTATCTGTACAAATTCTTATGTCTGAAATCTATTCATTTTATTTTGTCAATTTTTTAAAACAGAAGATATTTCAATTATTATGGGAAACCATTAGGTCTTAGTATCTGCCACACTGAAAGGAATTTCTTCATAATCCTTAATACGTTTTCATTTTTCTAAGGCTTCAACACATTTATCCGTTCTCGTTTTGTTTAACTTAATACTTTAGATTTAATGGAGGATCTTTAGTGCTTCATGGACAGCTTAAATATGCAATTGACAATAAATATGCACGCACATACACACAAGAATATATTACATGTAAATAAATAGCTACTGGTACTGGTACTAGTATTTGGTGGGGGGAATAA
>NW_027107227.1:1220511-1225337 GCF_000696795.3 Halyomorpha halys
GTCTTTACCAAATTTTAACTACATCATGGTTGGAAGGTTGGGCAATAATATAATCCACCATTTTCCACTAATTAAAGGATATAGATAAAGAAATTACATCCAAATCTACTTTATAATCGTGATTATAACTTCGTTCATTAGGTTATTTTGTATTTGAAGGGACAAATAACTTTAAATAAAACACATTTTATGCCTCCTATCTATATTTTTATTTTATTTTTATCGCTGTACAATTATTAATCAATTTTACTAACTTCTTCAATCAGTATTCCGTGTTTTACTTTCAACGAAGTGGAAAAAATAATTATGTTAATTTTTCCAAATAGTTGAAATGTACTTGGTAAGAGCTCTTTTTCACACATATAATGGAGAAAACCTATAAAAACTTATATTTCCAATGTAAAGGAGAAGGAATAAAATATCAGAAGATGGTCAGGGTTACGGTCAAAAAAGAACAAAAAGTTTTTAACTTTTTTATGTCCGACGTTTCGCCCCACTTTGCAGGACTTCATCTAGGCTATTAAAAGCGATAGGTTAAACAGCCCTGCAAAGTGGGGGGAAACGTAGGACATTAAAAAGTTAAAAACTTTTTGTTCTTTTTTGACCGTAACCCTGACCATCTTCTGATATTTTATTTCTTCTCGTTGATATAGGCAGCAATAAAAACAAAATAAATAAAATAACAATATAGTAGATAGGAGGCATAAAATGTGTTTTATTTAAAGTTATTTGTCCCTTCAAATACAAAATAACCTAATGAACGAAGTTATAATCACCATTATAAAGTAGATTTGGATGTAATTTCTTTATCTATATCCTTTTATTAATGGATTATATCATTGCCCAACCTTTCGGAGACCATGTTGTAGTTAAAATTTGGTAAAGACTGGTTCTGTTAGTCGTACTCACATTTAGTTATAAACCAAAAAAAAGTCTTCCGTTTATCTATTTTTCGCTTATATAGTCTTATAATAGTAGGACATTAAAAAGTTAAAAACTTGTTGTTCTTTTTTGACGGCAACCCTTGCCATCTTATATATAATAAATTATCGTTTAGAAATATACAGGATAAGGAGGACACTATAAAAGGTAAGAGAGAGCAGAGAAAGAAGCACTTAAGAATTTTAAATTGTTTTATGTCTTAGGTAAATAAATAAAACATTTTCCGATGATGTATAGTAAATTTTCATTTAATTATTAAAGTCTCATGTTATTAATAAGCATTGTTATAATACAGCTACTATGATGAAAACGTTTTCTGTTTAATCAGTATTTTTGGTGGTTCCTCCTTTAGTTTATAACATAAGGACCTGACATAACCTGAAGGTGACATTCGGATAATCAATCGCAATTGGTCATGTACATTGTTTTAAATCAAGCATATACAGTCGAAATGTTTTGCTGAATAAAATTATATACATAACTTATGCATTAAATTTATTGAAGTTAATAAGAGGAGCCGAAAACGCAACATTTGAAAACTCAACTAGTTGTATAATATTACATGAACAAAAATTAATAAGCTATATTATTAATAAACTACATTAATGCATTTCTTGCAAGTATCATTTACAAATCCTGGCTATCAGACAATTCAAGGCCTAAAATTATGTACTTGATGCATTTTACACGAGAATTTAAAAGGACCAATTAAAAAAATTAATGTATGTTAAAAATTAGGAAAAACATGCTATTCAGTAATTTTTATTAGGGAAATGCTTAATTGTATTAAAATACACACGTAAGGAAAATATAAAATATAAAGAAAATAAAAAGAGCAAAAACCAACATTAAAAATTATCTCTAAAAAATACAAGAGACCTCAGGAGGTTTACATAGCCTCTATATCTCCCCACCCAACGTAGCGGGTGGGTTAGCTGGGCGTCGTGGAAGGGGATTCCAGGTAGGAGAAATAGTACAGGGATTACTTCGGAGCAAGAGATACAAATTTTAGGTTTTGTTTCTTTTCTTTTTTTTTGTTTTGAAAAATCTATACCCTGGAAGCTCTAATTGCAACTCTAGTTAAGAAATCTTGTTTTAAACACACTGCAATTAGAAAACTACACTAGGTAAAAACATTTTTACATAACTAATAGTTGTGCATATATATATATAACTGAATTTGAACTTTTAATGAACATCTCTTCCCTAGAAATATTCATATAAATCATGTATAAATTTCAATAAATCAGACATGTAAATTACGTATCAGTCGAAAGGAGTCGGAAAACAGTACAGACTAATTATTAAATTGTTAATTAGCCGCCGAGTTAATTAGCACTGATTTAAATTTTTCATTGATCTTATTTTATTATTATTTTATTAGATTGTTTGATATTTAAAATAAAATCATATTATTACTCTACAATAAAACATTATTTCTAAAAATAAATAATAAACATCTGAATACGGCTATGGTACCAATTAGTTCAAACATAAATACAGGACTCCTGTATCACAGATTAGCAGGTCAGCTAAAAAGATGAATTTACGAAAAAAATATTGATAGAATGACTGCTTTGCACATCAGTATTGACACGCTAGTATAATCACATTCACGATTATAATTATAATATTACGAAGCACACTTACATTACACCATATCTATATAAGAACCTATGCACACGAAAAACTTGAAAGGCAGAGAAAACCTGATATAACGTATGTTATAGGTGGCCCTAGAGGTGGTGGTTAAGTTAATTAGTAATAAAACTAAAGTAATGAGGGGTAAGTCCACACAAAGTTCTTCAAAGTCAAATTTTAAATGTCTTTAAATATTTATTTTCGATGCTAGATTTCCCTCTATGTTTTTTGTTAAATGTTCCTGAGACCATTAGGTTTTAAATATTACATTCAAGAGCATGTTTCGATCACGAGAGTTTTTATAAGATCGACAGATATTATTTGTATTTATTTTAGTAGTTCCTAGCACCCCTAGTATTTTAGTAGTTCAGTGAGAGTAAGAGCGTAGAAATGAGGGGAAGACATGAGTGCAAAATAGCGCGTTATCCGAGCATCATTTTACTGATGATGAAAAATTGTTAAAACATGTTGGAGATGTACAAACAGTTAATGTAAAAGTTACATTTTACAAACTTCAGGGACAGTCATGAGTGGTTCTGGCATATAACGCAATAAAACTTTAAAAATAAAAAAAAACTTTAAAATCAATGCTATGGTCCTCAGTTGTGCATATCAAACCCACTTTTCCGTAATAGGTCTACACTTACCCCTACTCTAATGCTTAGCCGCGGAAACTGTGGATTATCGCTTGTAAGCAAGAGAAAGCCTAGTAGAATTTACATCGTAAAGTATTTTGTAGAAAAGCTTTTGATAGTTGTACTCACTACAACATTTTTTTAAATATGCCAGCCCTTAGGACTGCTATACAAGATCCGTAAATTCCTACCCCCTACATACTTCCTCATTATCCGCTCTTATTTCTTCGACAGATTATTTCAAATAAATCACAACAGCGCTTATCCATCTCTATTCCATCCGTCTGCTGGTGTACATCAGCGTAGTATCCTTGGTCCTATCCTTTATATAGTTTTCACAGCTGACATCCCAACCCATCCTAACACTATACTCAGCATGTATGCCGATGACACATGTCTATTGGCAGTGAACAATGATCTTTACATCGTATCCCAAACCCTCCAATCCCACATCACCACCCTTGAAGAATGGTGCCAAAACTGGAGGATTAACATTAATTCCAATAAATCCCACCAAATCACATTTACCCTTCGTCGTAAACCCATGACCTCTTGCCCAACAGTATCCTTTAATAATACCCCTCTTATTCCTGTCGAACAGATCCGTTACTTAGGACTACATCTGGACAAACGACCGACATGGAATCCTCATACAAGACTAAAAAGACAAGGAACTACTCTTCGGTTCCAACTATTACAACATTTACTAGACAAATGGTCTAAATTGCCAATCCATTAAAAAAGATCTACATGACTATTTATAAGGCCTATCTGGACATACGGAGTTGAGCTTTGGGGCTCCACTAACCCATCAAATTCCTTACATCAAAATCCTTACAGTCCATCAAAATCCTTCGTAAAATCCTTAATGCTCATTACTTTATCACAAATCAAGTCATCCATCAGGACCTCAATGATCCATATGTTGCCGATTTGGCCAGAACCAGATATCATTCCTTCCATGATAAACTTCCCAACCACCCAAATCCACTTGTTTCTAACCTGGCTTTTCTTTCATTACCTAATAATCCTCCTAGGCGTCTGAAAAGAAGATGGCCTCCAGATCCCTAGAAATGTTATTAGAGTTCTATCTATGGGTAGATTCTCCACATGTTTGTATCATGTCACTATGTCACCTACAGCTAATTTACTTGTTGTATATACGATCCGCTGTCAATGGGAAGCTCCACTACATCATTGGTCCATTGCCCAGCGACTGTCGAATGTTCCGGATGGCCTATTTCAGTCTATATTCAGTTACGAAACCGAAATCGCGGCATGTGCTGATAGACTTGGGGTAGATAGGGGGAACCAAAGTGTGAGAGCTCTATGACAGTCGTTACGTGAGAAGGCTTTCAAAGAATGGGCCAGTTACAGATGGCAGGGTATCGGTGTTCGCCATTTCAAAGAGACCCTGATGCAAATAGATATGTATGTGACAAGCAGGTACTCTCGGGGTCAGAATGAGAGAACGCCCTGAAACTTAATATCAACTACGCACCCCTGTGTGGAGTCCCAGGAGCCAGTGTACAGCAAGGAGAAGTTAGGTCCCTCTGTCGCAAATGCGGCAGAGAGTCTGAAACACCAGCTCATTTGCTGGGAAAATAT